>NW_007578895.1:64315-110284 GCF_000690725.1 Stegastes partitus | reverse complement strand
GAACACTTTATGAATCGTGGCTCATTGAACGCTGCAGGTTTGTGCTCAGTGCTGCAGTTACAGGAAGTCGTGCACTGAAACTTTGACAAGAGCTCCATCCAGTGTGAGCAGAGAAAACGACCTCAGTGCACAGAACGTTAATTAATACACCAGCTCAGATTTAAAACATCCAGAGAGGATGAACGCAGCAGAAGTACACAAGGTAGAAGTTATCAGCAGTGGTTTGTAGGACAGTGTCAGCAGTGAACATCAACAAGGACAGATACAGTTTAATAGTTTTTTTTATTGCAATGACAGTAATTTATATACGATTGTCTTGTTTTTCAGTCATTACAAAGGTTCACTGCTGTTTCCAGATGCTTTAAAATCCACCAAGTAGAGACAAACCTAATATAAACAGATCAGAAACCTTATGGATTTATTATTCTGTATGTATAGACTGGTGACAAATTAAAGGAAATAAAAACTGTAAAATGCTTCCACACAGGCGTAGATTTATGCCGTTAACATTCAGCCACAATCTGAGCAGCTGATTATTTTGTTAAGATGGACACTGAACAGTGACTTTTAATTCTTTGCTGGGGAGCAGAAGGCACAAAAACTGCTCGGCTGGTTTTAATAGGACCACGGTTTCATTTAGATCTATTGAAAAGTGTAGATTTGATAAAGAAGCTGCTGGTGTGAGAGCATGGAGGAAAGATGGAGTTTAAACCGAGGTTGCAGGGCATGTAAGATGAATGCACGTTGGAGAGCTCAGCGGTGCAGAAAGCTTCGACACACGTCTGCAGAGATGTGGAAGACAGCGACATGGTTAGACGAGCCATCCGTCATGCTGCGGGGGGCATTTTATTGGCATGGTTTGGATCCGGTTGTCCCCTCGGAGGGAAGGGGTCACCGCAGATCAATGCAAGGTTGTTCTGAGTGATCGGCTTTAAGACGAACTATTTCTACCCGGATTGACGTGACAGCTCCCCCATCCACAGGGGCCGAGGGGTCACTGGACGGGTTCAAGTGAATCCGATGCAGCGGTTGACGAGATTTTGAACTCACCTCCGTCATTAAAGCCCAGAATGAGGGAATGTCCTATAGAAGAGTAATGTTTCGTCCTTCCTGTGGAGTTAACAGAGTAAATGTTAGAAAGCTAAGGAGTGTTAAAGCTGTTCTGATGGCAGGCGGTGGTCCAACAGCTCACTAAGATAAATTACGTATCCATATATGCTCTCACAAAGTATCACTAGTTGACTTCAATCAGTTTTTTCTGCACTCAGTTTATCTTCCTTTTATATTTCAGCTCACCCATAACCAGGTATTATTATTGCGTAGAGCATTGTGAGGACTTACAGTGGACGTTTCAGGCTTTTATCTTCGATAGTTCCTGAAATATTGTTGTTTGAACGTCGCCTCCAGTTTTAACGGGCAAAAGAAAATGAGCTCAAAGTGGGTCAACGGGCAGTTATCTGAGAAACTGTTTGATATATCAGTCTGAAATCTCACAGATACCGTTTTAAATATAATATAATAAGAAATCAGACCTGACGATTTGAGACAGAACAACCCAGCTGGGCTCAGTAACTCAGGCTGAAGAGCTACTTATGTAAATCTGTCTTGTTAAAACTATCTGTTAGAATCTTAAAAGAAAAAAAAAATTGAATTACACACTGCTGTAGGTTAATATCCAAGACACAGGTCGGTACATTTACACATCCCAGTCTGCACTAAATCTGCTGTTTCTTGTTGGCATTAGCAGTAGAGAGCACATGTAGGAGAAGCTGTTGTATTAAATTGGTCTTGTAGCTTCATTTCAGTTCTCATCCACATGCTGGAAACTTCAAACATTAATATTTAAACATGTGTTTGCTGTATGAAGACACACTTTTGTCTCAAGATGCTGCGCAGCCGAGAGACGCCGTGATGCAACCGCGAAGCTTCTATCTAAATTAGATCACGAGAGCGGCTCTGATATCAGCGGCGAGTACAGCAGACCTCATCTCAGCTCCACCGAACAAAGGGGATAATATCAGACACACTCTTGACCAGATGTGTGCACATCAGTCCGCCGCAGCAGAACAATGGCCGAGGTGGCGGCCGGCCAAGCGCACGAGTTCCCCGTTTTAATCAGCCGCGCTCAGGAGGGGACGTGGAAAAGTCATGTTTTTAATATGGAAATGCGTCCCTATTCTTTCCAGTCGTGCTGTGAAATAGCGGCTGTTCTACCTGCCTGTGTCTTGGCCTCCCTCCGTAATTAATCAGGTGAAACAACCCAAATCCTTCGGCTGTCACGGTTCGCTGCCCCGCGCATGTTTATTCATACCGGCGGTGACAAGGAGAAAGAAATTCATATTTTTGGAGGTTGAGAGCTCAAATAAATTAGACGGAGGCCATAATTTATTCCTGTTTCTCCCTCCTCCTACCGATCCTCTCTTTCTTTTCCACTTCCACATAAACTTAAACACCACAATTATGTTTTAGACAACAAGCTGGCAGGTCTCCAAAGCGGCTAACGACGAGAAGCAGCAGCAGCAGGGAGATTCAATCCAGGGATGATAAAAGCACTGCTCAAACAGTTTTAAGAGGTCAAGGGGCAGCGCGTGGATCTGTGGAATCTCCACGGTAGAAAAAGTAAAGAACTCCTCTGTCAGATATGTGCAAACACACAGCCGAGTTCTACCACACAGTGTGCACAGAGCGGCGTGGATTTATGTGAAAGCTCATAAACCTCCACCAGACGTGGTGGAATGATGGTGTTCACCCAGCCGACCCCCCACCATCTGTCCAAAATTACCATAATGCACGCACCTCCAAATTTCGTCCTTCCAGCATCCAGAGTTTTGTGTGAGTTACGGAGAGCCTGTTTGTGCAGAGAATCGTTGCGGGTTATTTGGTTAAATGTACATTTTGGGCACCACAGAGTTGAATTCCACAAACCTGAACCCAGAAACCGAACATTATTGCAAGATTTTTATTCATGAATTGACCTTTTCATTAAATAATCACATTTTATAACAATATGAGCGAAACAGCCCTTAAAATATAGGTCAGGATGTCTTCTAACTCTGAGTAATTTCAACTTGTGAGGCACTAAATAATGAGAATTATAATCAGAAGCTTCCCTCCTTCCTCGGGAAATATCTGGGGTAAAATCAAGAAAGCTTTCTCCTCCTGGCACGCCGCTCTGCCACAGCACTTTCTAAAAATACACTTGCGCTGATTCAGAACAGTAATTAAGACTTTATAAATAACATTCTGACTGTAATCCGGTTTTGTCCCGCTGCAGTCCGGTTGTCGGTTTGGGTCGTAAGTCGTCGGTATGATGTGAGGTCAGCAAGTAGAAAAATAAAGAGGAAACACATCACATCTGTCTCCTTTCAATCTCGCAGAGTGCCTCGGCCTCCTGCGCTGCCATCGACTCCGCTATTGATTTTGCGCGATAAAATTGAATGAGCAGCGGTTGGTGGGGGGGGGGGCAATTATGCAAAAGTGGAAGTGGGAGTGGGGCAGACTGGGCTTTAGGGAGAAGTCATTCACTTACACCGTTAGTTAGCGAAACGCTGGACGAGGAGGAGGAACTTCTCAGTGAGGAAGATCGGACAACAGCTTAGAAGTGAATGGAGCCACCATATCGTGTGCTGCTGCAGGATCAGGATGTTTAAGAGGAAAGAAATCAGAATATTACATTTATTCCTTACAAATTATGCAGCAATGTTGGTTTTTTTTAATATTTAGTCGAGGATATTTGGTGCAACATAGTGGTCTTGCAGCGTTTTTGCTGTTTTTGCAACATGAACCTAAACCCTTATTTAAAAAACACATGCAAATATATTAAAATAAACCCTCTGTGCAAGTTACATTAAATGTATTTCAACACATAAAGTATAGCAGGTTTTTTAATATATTATTAAAACATAAAATCCGTCTCATTGTGCAGCAGTTCTTCATAGAAATGTGCAATAACTGTGTGTTAAGTTGAACCAATAATAAGGAAATTGTGTCTTAAACACACATTTATGAATGATAAGGACCAAATATTACATTAATTAGTAAAAAGTCAGTTGAAATCCAAACTGGGACACAATCACAGCACCGCTCTTCCACCCGTCTACCAGCAGGTGGCACCAAATGTCTGCGATCTTCCAGCTTCGCCCCTGATTTTTACATCCTGAATATCCATTTAGCTGCAGTCAGCCTTGACCCAGAGTTCCAGCAGCAGCCAGAATACTGTACGTGCATCAGCAAACCGTGCAGGGAAAACAGGTGTTAGCAGGTCACACCTGCTCAGGATGATTTGTTCTCGGAGAAAAATGAACTAAAAAAGCATGCACTCTGCGTTTGATTCGTCAATTAATGCCACCGGCAGCTTTTTTAGTAATTACAAGACTGATGATGTTGTCATGGAACAAAAATATTCGAGTCAAGTCGAGCAGAACTTTATTCGTCCCCCGTGTGCAGTCGGTCATATTTAAATGTTTTATCAGTGCTCATGTTGTACTGCAGGTCACTTCTGAGAACTTTTTTTTACTATCTCAGGGGTTTGGAGACTTGACACTCCAGCTGGCTCGCGTCTCGGCTCTTCTTCCCTTTTTATTTTTGAGTCACTACCAAACATTTTAGACGCAGAATTCCAGGCTTTGGTTCCAAAATGAAAAATCCATCACTGGAAAATTTCTCCTTTCTGTTTTCCATGAGAAGAAAACGAATGTGGAACTCTGAATAACATTTGCTGTTGGCTGAACCGGACCGATCGGATTATGACACAGTGGGAAAAACTGACTTATTACAGTAATCGTGCTTCCTCCAGATTGCGTTGAGGTGTTTGGGAGAGTTTGTAGCAACTGTGAAAGCTGCTTCTTAAGTGTTTGGGGTCAGTGTCCAGCCAGAGTCGAACAGGAGTTTGCCGAAGCAAATCTCTGAAAACCATCTCGCTAACATCTGCTCATAGCCTCAACCTAATAAAAACTCAAGAATGCTGCTAGCCTGTGTGCTTTACTGCTTATGGGGTTACTTCACTTTTTCCATATGCTGCAGCAGCAGCAGCAGCAGCAGCAACGGGCAATCTGGCCGCGTGGGACGCGTCCAACAGATTTTGTCTCCGCTCCAAATGTATAAATGCATGTGTCCAGCTGAAAGTGTGCTACACTTACAGACCGTACAGAGGAGCTTACACAATTAGGTGCCGGCATCCAGGGCCTTTCTGTACCTCTGAGCAGTGCCTGCTATTTGTGGTGCAGAATCTGTTTCAGACTGCAGCTTGGGATCCATCTGCCTTGGATTTGCCACGTATTTCCAGAGCAGGAGACTGGCTCACCGGTGTGTTTCTCATGACGATGTGAAATAGTGTGAGATAGCTGCTCTGTGTGTGACTGCGTGTGTGTGTGTGTCAGTGTGCGTGTGCTCATGTGTGTGTGTGTGTGTGTGCACAGACAGGACAATGTCACCTTGACTACAATCTACAGGAGGCATTGAGGGCGTACGGCATCTGTAGAGCACCGGACAGAGAAGCAGAGAGGGAGTAGAAGGTATTTTGCGTGTCTTTCTGGGTGTGTGTGAGTATATGCCAAATGTGTGAGTGTGTGGTGTGTGTATGTGTGTGTGTGTGTGCGTGAGAGAGAGAGAGAGCGAAACACTGAGGCGGGTATAGCTCTCTCAGACAGCTCGCAGTGCTGGAGGATCCCTCTTCAGACCCAGGCAGAGCGACGCAGAGATGTCAGGCGCAGCACACACAGGTGGGTCATGCAGCAGCAGAGGGGACAGGTGAGGCAGGTGATTCCTATGTCGCGGGGCTGTTATTGTGTCGTTATCACCGCGTTACTGTCGTGCAATGCTGCCAAACATGTTGGTGTTTTTTGCTGCAAGTCGAGGCTGAGCAAGGCCGGCAGTCTGGCCTGAGGGTCAGCAGGAGCTGCTCAGGTGCTCTGGGGGGGCACAAAAAGAATCCGTCAAATCTTCAGATTGTGAGGCAAATAATCACAAATATGAACAGGAATAGGGTTTTAGAATATCCTCCTGGTTCATGCCTTGTCTTGTGTAAGAAAAAAAAAAAGAAAAAACATCCTCCAAACTCTCACCAGTTTAATTCCACTTGCTGGTTTTTCTGATATTTAAATTTCATCCAGGGAGCTGTGGGTGCACATTTCCACGTGTGAGTGTGTGGATGTGTGGATGTGAGGCTGCCTTGGCCTTCTGACAGGTGAAGCTACAGACCTTCAAACAGCCGCAGCGGGACCTTCAGGCTCCCTCACAGACTAATTGCATTTGCCGCTGTTGTAACGGAGTAAAGAACCCGCCGCCGCATCCTTTCCTCTGCGTCATGTGACTCCGCCGGGCGAATATATCTGTGTCCTTTTCGTTTTTGCTGGAGAAATGAAGCCTCGGCCAATCGCGTCTCGGTGGAGGCGTCTCTCTCTCCCTCTCAGCTTTTCGCTTTCTCTCGTGATGCCTTCAGGTTCTGTCGAAAATAAGACTATCCAAGAGCTGGGGGGCGCATGTGGACTCATGGGTTGACTTTACGCACCAGTTACGCACCGTTTATCTACGTTTATACCATCAGCTGGTTGGTGCCTTTGCGTGTGTTTTGCAAGGAAACGTGGAGCCTCTCATGCCATGTGGAGTGTAGATGATTTTTATTTACTGCGTTTTGCAGAAGCCTTCAGTAACAAAAAGCAGTTCAACATAGAAAACGCCAACAACGTCTGCTTTGTTTTCTTGGCACCAAAGCAGCCAATGAAACCACACAGACAATCTCGGTCATTTTATTTATTTTCTTTACATTAAATGCTGTGAAATCCGAGTGTCAGCGGGACCGTAAAGGCACCAGCAGGCTGTGTGACGTCGGCCGCTCCCCTGCGCTTCCTCCAGCAGCCAGTCAGAGAAGGGATGCTCTGAACGCAAGACTGCAGCATCTTCACCGAGAGAACGAGCAGGACAAAACGTCTCTTTCTCCGCGTCTTCCTCCAGCTCCGCGTCTCCGGACCCTCCTCACCCACGCGCCAACCCCTGGGTGTCTTCACGACTGGAGCCAGGACAGGATAAGAAGAAAGAAATTTCCAATAGCCTCCACAATCGGATTTTTTTTTTATGTGTTATTATTAATATTATTGCTTCAGCGACATTTCCCTTCTTTTTCTTCTTTCCTCGGCTGATTTCGTCTCTTTTGTCTTTCGGTGGTGTTTTTTTGTTTTTTGTTTTTTTTTGTTTGTTTGTTTTCTTTTATTTATTGCTCCGTTCCGCTGGCTTGCTGGGTTTTGCAGAGGAGCGCCACCATCCTGTGCTGCCTGACATGGTTGCAGCGGAATGATACACAGATCCTAGCATGCATATCTGAAGGTTGATGGAAGATTGACGATCCGTTTCTACGTTTTTTTTTTGTAGTAGCCTAGAAGACGCTCCATCTGCAGAGGTTTCGGATTTTCCTCCCTCTCTGAGCCGATCATCTGCCGCTCCAGCGTTTTCTTTCTTTCTGTCCCCTGCGCAGCATCTCTCTGTACGCACGGCGCACCACGGAGAAAAAACGCGCAGCTAAACCCACTCCGTCCGTAAGAAACAGGCGTATTTTCCGATTCCTAACGCTTTTGCCTTCTCCGAGGACTCGTCTGCTACGGCTACGCTGCGTAAAAATACACGGAAAAAGGGGGATTTAAACGCAAACGCAGCCTAAGCATCCAAGAGCAAGCTCGAAAATGATGGCCGGCGGAGCAGTACAGCAAAACGGCATTTTCTCAAATCCTCACCATCACAATCAACAACCACACATGGAGTCCGATCCTCCGGACTCGCGTAAAAGACCCCTGGAGACCCCGACGGAGGCCAGCAGCACCAAACGCACAAACACGGGAGGTAAGCGGAGCGATGGGGATGCGGGAAGCTGTTCGGGGTTTCGGTTGAATGTTGCTTCGTCCTGAGGCAGGCAGGCAGGCAGGCAGGCAGAAAGGAGAGCAGGTTGATTCTTGATGCACAAAGTGGCGTGGTAGCTCCGGCCACAGAATTCGCTTCACAGTGAAGATTTAAATTTAGAGAGAGCGATGATTATTTTTTTAACCGCTTCGTCACGAGTCGTTTTCCATCAGCATTAAAATAATCACGGGTCGCCGCTTTTGATGGAAAGGAAACAATGAGAGGGACTGAGGGGGGATTTGGAGGGAAGCCGCCGGTTTCCCCTCTTGCACATCCTGAATGATTTAGCCTCTTTAGATCGAGATAGATTGGGTGATTTTTTTTTTTTTTTTTATTATTCTTTTTTTATTTTTTTGTTGCGCGCTAAGATTTACGCGCAGCCACAGCGGCCATGCTGGAGCCAAAATAAGGATGTAAACAAGTGAAAGCCAGATCAGGCTGGTGCGTGATCGCAGGGGTCTCATCCCGTCGACGGATGACCTTGTGATAATCTCACACATCAGCCACCATCGCCGCTTTGTGTACAATTACACAAGCGGATAAACAAGCGGACTCGTATTAACAGCAGGCCTGTGGCGAGCCGGAGAGAACAAGGGGGAATCCAGAGCAGCTCAGAATGCGACAGTGTCTCTGTGTTATTGCAGCATGTCAGTGCCAGTATATTTTTATCATTGCATTTGCTGTCCTGATTTTAATATCCTGCAGCTAGGAGGGAGATGATCTTTTTTTCCCCCCTTCCCTCTCACTAGTAGATGTTTCTTCATTATTCTCTGGTTGGATGAAATATGGATATGTCACCATGGTAATCACCATATTTGGTTTTTGTTTACATGCTGTCATGCGCCAAGCATTCCCATCACCCGGCATTACAACCATCAGTAGCCTATCCTGGCCATGCACCCCATCATGGACATTTTGGACATACAATACACCTTTAAATGTGCTATTCCTACAACACGGAGGCCGACTCAGCAAGGACATGCTGAAGACTTAGGAGATGTTTTGATATGCCCTCATTACTGTAGAGGACCCAGCCTGTTAAATCTGACTGTCGATGCTCCTGACATGCAATTTTAATGCAAAGATTAGAGTGAGATGCAAGCTGCATATAGCTGTTATGCAATGCTGGATTTGTTTATTCTGACAAAATGTTCTATATTTGTGCCAAACAGTGGCTCAAAGAGTTTTGAAATTGTGTTTGGTGGCAAAATTTACACTCTGGAGTGTAAAAAAGTTAAAGTAAAAAACTAATAAATGTCTAAATTGTTATGACTCATTGAGATAAAGTGATTAATATATAAAATGTGGAGAGGATGTGGGTTTTTGTGCAGGTTTATTAAGAGATCATGTCAGAGTTGACCAGAATGACACTAATATGGTCACAAAACTCTGCATTTGCTGTTTTAGCTCAACAAAGAGGGTTTGTGTGACGTGCCATGAATATAAAGTCTAGCAGCTCCAGTGGCCTGTTGCCTTTAAAGCACCACGACAGGAGGCACAGTGTAACATAAATCACTCTTTAGTGTGTCAGACTTCTGAGAATCGATGCCTTTTTGTAGATTTGTTTTTTGGATGACCTGCTCCACCAAGGACAGTAAAGCAGCGGACAGTCATTTTTAACAAGTTCCTTCAGGAAACACGGCGTCCATCCTCAGGAGTAATAATTAGACGGAGCGTCCGGCTGAGGAGGGGTGAGCCGCAGGTTAGCCAGCAGTGTTTAACTGCGGATCGATGCAGCACTCAGAGCACTAAAGGCTCCTCCTCGCTGTATGTAAAAAAAAAAAAACCCAAGGCTCCCTCTCAGGGGACCTTCCTCCTGCCTGCGTAACCGTCAGGCTGCTTGTCCATTTAGACAAATGAAAAGGTTGGAATGATGATGATGATGATGATGATGAACACAGCCGACCAGACTTTTACTCAGGCGGAGAGGGCCGCCGCACTGCTGCCAGGTCAACGCTCGCTCTGTCAGCCGGCAGCATCACGGGGACCAACGTTTGGTTGAAAACGAACCACTCGCTTCCACACAAACACACACACACACACACAAACATATCTACTACACAACTGCCCCCCTAAGATAGGCAACACAAAAGAGTTTGGTTCCGGGTCTTTTGTGATAACTATTCTTGCACTGACAGTTAATTCTATTCTGTTTTTCAAAGTGTATTTTTGTTCCAATTCTATGATTTGAGAATTTGGTCTTGATGATCTCTTACATGATTGAATTATCTGGATAACAGTGTTGAGTTAAGCTTAAATAAATCCTTTATTTTTTTTTACTGCTAATAAGATACAGTGACTATGTTCCTGGCCCTTGATGCAGAAGAGAACCATGCAGTGGCTGGTTTTTACCCAAACAGAGGCCGTATCTTTGCACTGTTTTTGTATTTATACGCTATTTCTACGCTGCACCCAGGCTGCAGTTTGAAAGCTAAAAGTCAAAGTGCTGCTAAGAGATCATAATATTTGGTTGTTTCTCTGAATGATTAGCTTACGCCACACACTCCCCACCCCCTGTGCTTCCTCTCTCTGTAGTGGCCTTCCTGCAGCCCCTATTTGAAACTGAAGGCATTGTATTCCCTCACCAAGAAACTGAGACTCATGGTAAGACAGACTTTGATTTTGATCTTCTACCTGTTTTTTTTTATATATATAATCTTTACTGTAACATGCTTCAATGCAGGACTGACTCAGCAGCGACAACACGTGCTTGTTGTGTTCTTGCAGGCCCCAAATAAAAATAATAATTCTGCAGAAAACCCAAATTTTAGGACCTTTTTATCAAAAGAAGAGGTGGTCTGACTGCTGCAGGGCCTGACATTTAAACAGGATTTAACATTTAACACCCTCATGTTTCTACTCATGATTCAGGATAATGCATGCTGGTATTGTTTATATTGTATGTTATCAGTTCCATAACATCCATTGTCATGCTTTTTATACAAATCCAGTGTTTTCTTTTTGCCATGATACCCGACATCGCTGCGCAGATGAGTCCGGATGACCTTTGACCTCATGCTGGCCATACCATCACAGCATTTGGGTTTATTGACTGCTGATTGTATTGTTGAAATGTTGATTCGCTGTGTTTTGAAATGTGGCTACAGCTGCTGTTGAGTGAAAGTCACCTGACTGAACAGGTAGATGGAAATTTAATGCTCAAAAAGGAGAAAGAAATGCTTCTTAATAGGACCAAAAAAATAAGATTTCAGCCATTTTTTTTTTACCCAACAGCTGCAGCAGTAGAAATCCATCCAGATGTAAGCTTTAATGAGTGTTTTCCATTCGTGTCAATCAGAACGAGAAGCGAGAGTAGTAGGCATTTAAATACAAAGACGACCAGAGAAGATTTAATTTTTTTTCCCACCGAGTTTCCAGATGGTTTGGGTTCATCCGGATGGAGAGTGTGAAGAAAATGGCAAGAGAAGGAGCCGGTCAGCTGTCAGACGGTAGATAGGGGACAACGCGGGACCGCCGCGGCTTCCAGAGGTCATAAATCACAGCCATGGCCCATAAAAAAGCTGAAGGTCTTAAAGACGGAAAGATCAATGAGTAGCTGCAGTGGCTGCGGCCCCCAACCCCCAACCGGCCCGTCTAATCCAGCACCACCATTCTTATCGCTGCGCCTCCCCCTCCTCACCCGCCGCAGCAGGGCTCCCCCCCGCCCCCCAGTATTAAAGGAATCCACATTTCCCCTCTCGTATACGATCAGAGACGCGTGTTAATATTTGATTCGGGTGTTTAAACTTGGATTATTTACAAAGCCAGACCCCGCTCGCGATGGACCGGATCTTCCAGTAATTACATAATTTATGCATGTGCACTCCGTCAGGGTTCAGCTGAGAATGTATGTTAATCCGGGAGAGAATACAAAATAGTACAATCCTGAACATCATCCAGGCCGTGGAGACGTTATCTAGAATGTTTCAGAACATTAGAATATAAAAGGCTACAGCTGGCAACGAGACGCATCACCGTAAACATGTCGATAATTCCCTTTACTTGCCAAGAACGAGTTGCGTTTGTTATCAACACGGGTTATAAGGTTAACGCTTCTATTTACATTTCATTTTTAGCTGTCAGTATTTTTAAAACATGCGTATATGTGTGCAAAAGGACTTCAAATCTGATCCCTGACGAGCCCACACAAGTTTTTGCATGTTGCTGTGTTTTTAATAATAACGAATCTTTGCTGATGCATTTGTTTTATAGATCGTCTCAAGGTGAAAAAGCAGCATCCAGACAGATTTGTTTAGCCTACTGTATATATATATTTATATATATATCAGCAGTATACGTGAAGCAGCCTCTCAGCCTGATAGAAATGACTCCATACAAAACAAATGCAGCTTTCAGGGAAAAAAAAAAAATTGCTTGTATAAGCCATTAAGAAGCCTTATGTAAGCACCAACAAAATAAATTGGATGTGTTTCGTTTTCTTTTTCTTTCTCTTTTCGATTTTCATGTAGGTGGTCAGGAAACCAACATGTGAGTTGGGCGCCTACAGGTTTAACAGTCTTTGCTGACCTGAGACGTTTTTCAGTCCTTTCATCACTTTATATTATCGTCTTCCTTCTCTTCTCCTGCTGCCTGAAAGATATAATACATTCATTTAGTAAATGGATGGACTGGCAAGCCGGTGTTGGGGAGGAGGGGGGGGCCTTGAAATGCCCTTGCCAAGTGACATTAGGGGACTAGACTAACAGTGCATTGGAAGATTTCCCCGTGAGTGTGTGCTGTGCGGCTGTCTTTTGTGTTTTACGTCCGACTTTGGTTGCAAAAAAAGAAAGATGAAGTTTAATGAGGGACACAAATGCATGCAGCCGCTTTACATAAAGGCAACACACGCTGCTGTACGAGACGAGGCCTTTGATGATATCGATCCGAGCGGTTGCTGTTGCTCCCGGAGCTGAGCGGTGCATCTTTTTTTGGGCCGTCCGTACAAAAGGAGGGCAGCCTTGGCTCGCATTGATCGGCTGTCCGGCTGAGGAGGAAGCAGCCCCGCGTTTGGCTTCGAAACAATCAAAGACAGACACCGGCGGCGGGAGGTTCAGCGGCTAAAAAAAAAAAAAACGACGTGAGCGGATTGCATGGAGAGAGGCCGGCATTATCAGTTATTAGAAGCGTTGGGATGTTTTTCTCTCAAAATGCACGTCGAGCGTCGAACGCAGGGCGATGCTTCGGCGTGGCTGCGTCGCCGAACGCAGCGTCCTCCTCTGCGACACGCCTGTTTTGTTCACTGGCGAGCCCAAACCTTCCCTCTCCCTCTCTCTGCCACCGTTTCATTCTCTCCATCTTCCTCTCCTCCTCGTCCATACTAATCATGCTCTACTTCAGACCATCACGACTGCACCCTCCTCCCGTCCTCCTTCACCCTCTCCCATCATTCCCCCCACCTCCCCTTTTTCATCAATCGCGGGCTGCCATTGACGACGCTCACTCGGCAACTATTTCCGAGGCTGTCAATCGATTTCGCGAGCCGCCATCGGCAGGAATCTGCCACCAGTAGCTGCGTCTCTCCTCCTCCTCCTCCTCCTCCTGCTCCTCCACTCTCTCCTCTTCTTCTTCTTTTTTTTTTTTTTTTCAAGCCACTGCGTCAAAGTAAAAAAAAAAAGAAGCCATTGTACAGGGTGGGGTGAAGAGCGCTGAGAGGTGGTAATATTCCCACAAAGGGAGGCGTGTGATTGGTGGAGCGAGACTTCGGTCACAGCTAGCCGGTCGCTGATAGGTGAGGAGAGCAGGGCGGCGATAAATATGGATGAGGAGGCGATGAAAGGGCCGATGCGGGGAGGACGACTGGAAGGGCCCCCCTCCTCCGAAACAGCCCCGAACAATACGCACCAGTTTTCACACACACAGAGAAAGGAGGCGGCCGCTTCGGTTATCTTTGTTAGCCGCCGTGTCCGCTTCGATTTCTACGCAGACGCGCTGACGACGACGACGGCGGCGGCGACGGCGAGCGTGGCAGCACGGAGGCGTCTGATTGGTTCTCGCCGGACCTCTATTGAAACCGAGTTTCTGCGGCAGGATGTTGTTCCTCCGACAGACTACGCTGTTGGGTCTGTGAGAGATAGGTGGAGGAATTCATCTTTAACTTTTACGAGCTGATTTTAAAAACGATCCGAGAAAACGACCGCTGGTATAAAAACAAATCAGCGTTGGTGTGCCGGTCTCGATGCCTCTTTAAAGATACTTTTTTTTTTAATCACACACTCTCTAAAATTGGAAAGACCCTCAGAGCTCCAATCCAGTCCCTCAGCAGCACCATCACTGAGTCACTCTAACGAGGTTGCATCCATCCACCAGTTTCTTGTCCAAATATTTGATTATTCAGAGGGTTAACATAAATTTTGAATCAAGTGATTAAAAAAAAAAAAACGGTGCTCCCTCTGCTTGCTAAAATTCAACGTACGACACGGGGATGGGGATGGAGGCGGGGGGAGGAGGAGGAAGCGATTCAGACGCCGGAGAGGCCGAGAGAACGATAAAGATAGAGGTTTCCTCCCGCTCGCCGTCGTCTCCGAGTCCCTGGTGTTTACGAGTGACGATGGCCATCTTTCAGAACGAAGACAGCTGGTCAGAGGCTCGCTGCTGGAGAGCTTTACGTCCCTCTGTGTGTGTGTGTGTGTGTGTGTGTGTGTGTGTGTGTGTGTGTGTGTGTGTGAATGCTACCTTCCAACAAAAGACAAAGACAAAGCCTGCACCCCCCCTTAACTCTCCCTGCTTAGGGGAGATGAATATTTTCCAAGTCCCCAGAGCTCAGCGCCTCCATACCAGAACCCCCCCCGTCCCTCCATCCGCCGAGGCAGCGTTCACACTGCTGCACTTTCAACTCCGCTCCCCCTCGTGTTTACAACTGACCCATATTAGTTTTATTAAAAAAAAGAAAAGCCAGATTGGGATATTCGGTGCCAATTTCTGACATCTGTCATTTTTTTTTCTCTAGAAATTACCGCTAAATATTTAATCTTGTCAGTGTGGAAAAATATCTAAAACGGCATCAAGTCCAGATTAATCCTTATTTTGATGCCAGTTCTGTTCTCGTGATATGCAGGTGCATCGCGGCGGCTAATTTGTAATTTAATTTTAAAGAGTTTTCTTCATACGTGACCGACTAAACACTCAGATCTACATGTTGGTTCAAGAGACCAAACAAACCTTTCAAAATCTGCTTTATTATAAATATTATTATAAACTTTATTAAAGACAAACATCTTTCCTCGCCCTGATACTGTTTAAAAAGTATATTTTAATTGTTAGCTGATAATATAGACGCAATATGTCATCCTCAGCTTTTATTTTGAAGTATCAGCCTTTATACATTTCAATGGAGAGTCGTTGTCTTGTTTAAAAACATTAATAAATTAGATGCAATCTTCAAATTAAACACTTTGGTATGTAGATTTATACGTTTGAGGCTCGACCTTTATTTTGAAATTGGTTGCGACGTGAGAAAACGCTTCGGCAATTTAAATAAATTTAGTTTGATGACACTCGGATTCAACAGGGACGTCAACAAATAACCTACAATAAACTACTTTAGCTTCACTGTACTTGCTCACTAAAGTGGAATTTCAGAATAAGAGTCCACAGAAGTCACTTGTGTCCCTACAGTGGTGGGAATTCTGAAGGTTTTCTGGGACGTGGTGTCTTAATACTTGGCTTTCCACCATCTGTGATCAACGCAACTGCTGATTTTTTTCTCAAGAAAAGCACAACCGCTGGTCTCTGACCCGCTGCTAGAACCGAGCTCTGACTGCAGCTCTGCGACCAAGCGGCGGCTTTAGACCCGCGTGTGAGGAAACAGAACACGAGGAAAAGGGATTTGTGATCTTCAGCCTTCCCCACCCGGCCCCGCCCCGCCTCGGCAGGCCCGTGGACACCAGATCCCGGGATTTGAGCCCCTCGATCCCCCCTCAGCATGGGGAGCCTATTCTGGGCCTGGCGGGTCTGCGGGGGCCTTAGCAACAGATTGGACTGTTTACCCGAACCAGTTCTTGTTGTGGCGGAGCCGGATTAATTATTTATTTTAAACAACCGCCGCGTCTCCAGATCCCCCACTTTTCTTGACCCGCGGAGGCTTTAAAAACGCAGTTCTGTTTTTTTTTTTTTTTTTCCCTTTTGTGTGTCTGAACATAAACACATCATGGCGGGCGGTGGGGCTGCGTTACCGCCTGCCGGTTCGGTTTCTCGTGCATCGACCACGTTTTCACGCAATCGACCCAACGAGAGATGCGAGAAGTTAGTGTTAAATCCGTGTGCGCTTCCTGTGTGAGTGTGTGTCGTAGCTGCAGGGATTTGTGTGCGACGCTTAGAGGAGTGAAAACAAAGACCCTCATCACAGCAACCAGTAGGGAACCCTGTAGTTACTCAGCTGCACACACACACACACACACACACACACACACACACTATTGCCTGCTCTGCTCTGTGCTAATCGGTGGTTTGAAGTTGTAATTTCTACATTTGGGAAACCAAACATTTAAGTTTTTTTTTTAAAACTGCGTCTCAGTGTGTGCGCTTGTGGTTTGTGGGATTGTTGTGGTTCAGTGTGAGAACTGGACGTTTGCCAGTTTGCATCATGTGGGAAAACTAAGACGGCGAAACTATGCAGTAGTAAAAGCACACACAAAGACACGGTGACGCTGTTCTATACGTGTTTGTGTTTAGTGCATATCGGGCGGAGCTACTCGCAGGCCTGCAAGGTCTTTGAAACGAGGTTAAGGTCTTCTGAGGCAGACGAAGCTTATTTTGGTTCTGAGAGTTGAACTTGTTCTCCAACTTTTTTTGGTATTGTCCGCCACATCTACTGTGCTGCTAATGTTGATATTAGCTCCTCACGTGCAGTATCTGAGTTTATAAGCAAGCAAGCTGACCGTAAATAGGACCGAGTCTGCAAAAACTTTCTGTCTTTTTCTTGCACAGTTTATTTTACAGCTACATGAAGATACGACTGAACCGTCCCTCGTTCTGAACAGACAGAAAGGTCAAAGCTGGTGTTTATAGATGGCGCTCGCTCGGTCTTTCCGGCCTCAGGGAACACGCGCCACATGGGAAAGATGAAGGAGTCACTGATTTCTTTTTTTATGAAATTCATTCAGTCGAATAATCCAAGTTTGTACGTTTCATCTGTTGCGGCAAAAACAGGAAAATAACCAAAATTAGCCACAAATACACCCGATATTGAGATAAAGCAAGCATGTTATGCTTTAGCAATGACGTCCATGCGTTCTTTCTTTACTTCCGACAGATTAAATTGCACAAATGTGAATAAAAGCATCCACGCTGCTGCACAAAAAGTCCAGAATTCGAGTGAAAGCTTCAAATCCTTCCTCTGAAGTTCGCAGTAACCTGCAGCTCCTCGTACGACAGTCAGATCATTACAGCGTCCCAAAGAGAAAACCCCACAAACCCCCCACCTCCACCTCCTCCTCCTCCAATCCACACTTTGCGACAGATAAAACAGTTGGAACTAATCAGTAACAATCACCGCGGCTGTAATTATGGTGTTTTTCCTTGTTCTTATTTGGACTGAAAGTTTACATGCTCATTATGCTGTCAGCATGAAAGAGGCGCTGCGCACGGAGAAGACGAGGCCGATACGCCGCGTCTTTGATGCTTCTTCGTATCAAAAAAGCGGCGGAGAACAATGAGTCTGACATCACGCCGAGAGAATACGATTTTCCTCGTTGTTGTTTCCACAGATTCGGTCGCCGTGAGCCTCGGCAGGCGACTTGACCGATTTCTAAAAAAATCTAGAAAACTTTCCTTAAAGAATCGCAAGAACTTCATCTTCTCAGGTCACCCCGAGACATTTTGCTCAAACGCCCACCGGCAGCTCTGTTTTAATTTGCTGAGCTGTGAGAGGGAATATCGTGTGGGTGAGCGCTGCGTGACCTCTATTGGATTTTGAGGGGAACATCGACACCGACGGGTCAGACGCGAGCAGCACAGCCTCCAGCTGCTTATTGTGTTGGTGCGGATCGACAGGCGGGAGCATCACCTGTATCCTGGGATGCGGGGCGAGTCGCCCGAGGGCCGTAATTACACTTAATTAGGATTTGTAACTGTGACATGAATGAGGTTTCACATTGGACTGAGACGACACCGGCAGCATCTCTTATAGGCGCGTAATCTGCTTAGATTTGTTTTAATATTTGCCCAAATAATCAAGTTTAAACCGGAAAAATTAGTTTATAAAAGCCCGTTAAGTGACAAGTTTGTACCAAAGTGAAGCAAAAATGTCACGCAGGGTTTCCAGTTTAGCTTCAAAGGCTCCTTAATGCCACACTAATGTCACACTGCACTGATTTTTAAGCTTCCTCATATGTCAGAGGATGTTTTTAAAAAAGCAGATCCACCTGATAAAACTTGAGGAATGCTGATAAAACTTTGCAGCAGCGTGGGAGGAAGAGGAAGAGGCAGCGGCGGCGGCTTTCTTTTAACAAATCTGAAAGTTCGTATTTATGAAAACTGAGTCAAAGCCGCTGAAGGCTGATCTGGATCCGTTACATAACCGCCGATAACAAACCCGACAGTGGAGCTCCGCGCTTGTGTTGAACGCTACGAAATAAACATCTGCGTTGGGTTCGTATTAATAGCACCTCGCTCGCCGTTTCAGGAACACGAGCGGGAAAATATCTGATGATATTTAAATATACAGAATCTGATTATTTGATTGCATTCCCAGTCGCGGCTGTCTGGCTCTGGAGCAGCATCCATATATATAAATACATTTTTTTGGTGCTCGCCATGGTAACATGTACAAGCGTTACCATGCAACGGATACAAGGGACGAACATGAGTCACCCATTACATCCTCTTATATACATGATGAGTCACGTTGCCAAGGTGTGTAGGCTTGTTTATGAGACGTCGGAAACGATCTGTTTGCGGAGGAGGTGTTTCTGAGTGTGCGCTTTGAGGATGTGTGTGTGTGCGCGTGAGAGAAAGTGTGTGTATTTACCAATTCCCCAGCCTTATTAATACGGGCTGGTTATAATTAGCTAGCCTCTATCTAAAGCAGGTCAGTCCAAGGCTTCGTACTCTCAAAGTGGGTCACTGCGGATGGAGAGGAGAGAGAGACGAGAGATTAGGAGGGAGACGAGAAAAGAGGATGAGAGCAGGAAGGTAAAGAGGAGACAACAAAAGACAGACAGTTTCAGGACACGACCACGTGACGCCTTCTCAGAGTAGAAAAAACAAAACAGAACAACGTGCTGCTGCTGCTGCTGCTGCGAGCTTCGGTCAAATCAAACAGAACTCAATCAGCGCGCTCCACGTTACATCACTGTTGTTGCTATTTGCAGCTAATTACCGATAGTCATCGTGGCCCGAGGTTCCCCGAGATAAGACCGCTGTTGCTGAAATGAAATCATAAAGACAGACAAAGGGGGAAGTTGCTCAGCGTACTCGTGCGTGAAGCTGAGGATGAGGAGAAAGTTCTGAAGAGTCGGCGATGTGCTGGAAGTCAAAAATACGCGTCGCATCCCGAACACCCGAAACACAAGTTCTGCAGGAGAAGCAATGTTCAAACGTTGTTCAGTGTAGAAACCAAAAGGCTGCAGAGGAAGCTCATACTATGAAGCTTGGCTGTCTTTTCCAATCTAAACTTCTACATGTGACCATGTTAGATGAGCTCTTGTTGCGTCCTGATGATGCTGAAGCTCCTCCATGGACGAATGTTTCTGATTCGACCCACAAGTTTGGACTTTGAGGCTCCACCTGCTTCGATTTCAGCCTGTTCAGGAGTTTCATGTTGCCGTATGAGAAAGAATATGTGCAAAATGGTATTTATTCTAGACTTTATGGTATGTTAATGTGGTTCCAAATGCACGACAATGCACATGTCCCTCTTTTTATATTTGAAAAGTTAAAAAAAACACAAACAATCCCTGTCACCTAAACCAAAGTCCTGAACAGGGTTCATAACTGATCAGATTATTCATGTTTCTGCTTCTGAGAAATGTTCCTCCATCTACTGCACCAGAGGAGAGGAGGAGCCACATTTCAGAACAATTTCTGCTCAACCTTCTCTGATTTAATGATTTTTTTTTTAATAGAATAAAGTATGAATATTTATAAAGATATCTGTGAAACTTTAGGCTGATAAATCAAGTATTTTCCAAGATACTAAAAAAAAAAGAAGTCAGTCGACCCTTTTTTTTTTTTTCGCACATTGAAAGTTGAGGCTGTTGAAGGACAATATAGAAGATTAAAGCCTGAAATTTTGAGTTTTTTGGGGGGGGTTGAGAAGAAATGATAATGTAGAAGCCAACCAGTGGTATTTTATAATTTTAGTTCCCTGCCACAATAATACAAAATAAAATGTCATAATTTATAATACAGAATACTTGGTCACAAAAATGAAAAAAAAAAGACGGTATTTTGAAAATTCAAAATATTCCCATTTTATTAAAAACAAACAAACAAAAAAAATCAAAATAAATCTCCAGAACTCCGTTTGACTTGGATTGAACTCTAATAATGTTTTTGTGTTTGTGCTGCAATTTGTCATATTTGTTCACAGAAGATAACTTTCCTTTCATTTTGTGGCCAAGTTTTTCTTATTATTAAGTATTATAAATGTTTTGCGTTGTATGATTGTGACATGCAGCTACTTATGCTTCAGTAAATATCACTAGTTGACTCGTGAATGATAATTTTTATTTGTTAAAACGTGCTCAAAGATGGGACTCTTCATTATGTTTTCATATTTAAACTACTCGTCAAACGTTACAGATTCTGGATCGACGGCACGATGAGAAATAAAATGTCAGAGTTTTATCTTTAATAGTTCCTGAGACACTTCCCTTGAAACATGCTGCATGTGGGTCGATAGGCAATTAAAAATATAAAGATTTATATTCCAGAAAGTCCCAAATATATGAAGCTAAACCTTCACAGAGACCATTTTGAATAGATTTAAAAATAGGAGTTTCTAGCAAATCAGAGATGGTCGAGCAGAGTCGCAGCTAAAACGTCTGAGCGGAAGATCATTTAATTCATCACAAAATCTGAATCAAACTCTCTAAAAAAAAAAACACCTCGCCGGCTAACGAACGACAGGGAGTTCAGATTAGCGTGAGCTTTTAACAAAACCTTATTGGGCAAATTTTTTAAATAAAAAAGTGGCTAAGCTGAGGTTAGCTTTGGTTTTCTCTACATCCAGTTTGTATTTCATCACCAGCGGAGCCGAGGAAGGGAAAGGGAGTGTCGGGTTTCCTGTCTGTGTGCTCGGACTTGGCTGAACACCCAGAGATGAGAACAGAGGCCACCCAGAAACATCCCGACTCAAACTTTCTCACATAGGATTCGTTTGACTCTTAAAAACCAAAGAGGCGAGTTTCTGCCGCGCGTTGGTTGTCAGTTGTTGGGGTTTTTTTGCAGTTAGTTTACAAGAAAATCTTTGCTGTTGAAGTGATGAACTACGTGTTCTGCTCCGCATCGATGAGGCTGCGACTCTGGGAAGCCGCCGCCAATTAAACTTTCCAGAGTGATTATTTATGCCGTTTTTCATGAGCTTCTATAAGCTCCTATTATTCACCGCGTACATATTTAAAATGTTCTTCTTTCTTTATTTTTTAACAGTCGTGTGGAATTACGGCGCAGACGCTTCGTCCACGTTATATCGAGTTACGCTAATTGTCGGTGTCTTGAGTTGTAAATGATGCCGACGTCAACGCATGAATCATAATTATGACTCGGAAACTTCTGGAGTATTTCTGAGTAATAAGTCCAAGTGCTTGAAAAACATTCCCGATCAAACCAATTTAATGCACAACCAGTTATTTCCTTTTTCAGCTCCCGTCTTTCTGCTGAGTTGGTTGGAACCCACACAGCTGTGAGAAGAGGTCTAATCCAATCATGCGACATAAGTGAAAACACCTGCGTGGGTGTAACATGGGTGTTAAAAGCATTAGGCGGAGATTACGTAACACCGCCGCTTGATCCTGGAGGAAAGTTTGGGCTGCGAGGAGCCGCTGGAACGGGAATCCATGTGTCGCTTTAACGTTTTTCTGATGGTTTTATTGCACCTGTTCGGGCGGGATCGGTGCACGCTTTGGAGACCTTTTTAACTGACCGAGTAACTGGAAACACCTGTGTTGGACGTGTTTTCTAATTAAATGTATTTATAGTGAGGCGTCACTCCTCCGTTCCTCTGTTGTTCGGTGTCACAGGGATTTAAAAGGCATTTAATAAGAGTCGCTGTCACTATACGGGAAATCTTCCAGCGTTCACCTCGGCCGTCCCGCCCCTTCGCACGTCTCCAGCTGTTCACCTGGGCGGCAGACAAAGACGAGCTGGAAGGTGGCGCGCCCTCGTGAGAAAGCGTGCCCCCGAACAGTAATCCTATTTTAATCTGCCTCCTGAGGTTACGTGTCCTGGATTATCAAATATGAAGAATGCCGCTCAGGAGGGAGCCCGAGACTCTGAATCGCTTTAGAGAGACGCTTCTGAAGAAAGTCGATTGTAGAAATCAGAGAATAAAATCCTTAAATTACGGATTTCTGTTGGATCTACGTGTTCTCGTTGCCGCTCTGCTTTAAAAAATTGTCAACTTTCATCTCATTTTATGTTATTTTTGCTATAATAGCGTTTAATTTCACCTACTGGCAGACTTTCAGCTTCATGTAGGTTTAACACAATCGCTGAAAACCCCAATTTCCCAAACACTAGAGGCGTCTGCTTACATTTCTGGCAGCTTGTTGTTACTTTGCATTAAATAAAATTAAGTTTTTGCTGCTCAAAGACCCAAAGAGCGAGATTAAAAGAAGTGTTTCTCTGCAGTCAGGTTTGATTTTCTGTTTTGGTTTTGTTAGAGGAGATACAAAAAAGCTCAAATAAACTCCAGCTCTGCAGGATTTCATTAAGAAGAAGCTGCATCTGCCTCGCTGCGTTTATTAAAAGCTCTGTTTGGGTCGTAATCTGCAATTTGGCAACTTCAGTTTTAGAAAAGAAAAAGAAACCTCGTGTCCCGACGAGACGGGCCGAGGAGCCGCCACTGTTTGGTTGACCTGTTGATGTTATCGCCATGGAAACAAAGGCTCGTCTATTCCGGAGGAGGAATATGTGTTTTTTCTTCTTCTCCTCCGCCGTCGGAGGAGCTGCAGAAGGTTGGAGGTTCAGCGGCGGCTCTGCTTCGGGGTCAACGTGTCAGTGTTGCTCGCCGACACGTCGACCCCGAAGCAGCGCCGCGTGTCCCGCCTCTGAATAAACCCGATTCAATTAAAGCCGGCTCTGACCTTTTCGGTTTATCCTCCTCCTGCTTGTCATTTTTTTTTTCCAGAAAAAAAACGCTGAAGCCGGTTGCTCTCCTTTTTTTTTTTTTTTTTTTTTTAGGAGATTCGGGCAAATTACGACAACATTAGCTGGAAAATGTCAGACCTTATTAAGTCACTCGACACACCTGTAACTCGGCTTGTTTTTCAATTCACATGCAAATATTAACATTTCTGTGGAGCCTCGGGAGGTTTTTATCCAAACGGGCTCTGGCTGTGTGTGTTTGCTCAGAGGAGGCCATTATGAAGCTCGTAATTAATTACCATTTAAAAAAAATAAGGTTTCAGCATTGATTTCTCTCCGTGCGTTGCTGATGATGCACCACGACTACCTGTACGTCCACGTGAACGAGCCGAGGCAGCACAGAGAGGGAGATTTGTTTTATTTCCGTGGCACAGATGTTAACATTTCCTTCTTGTGTCTTTGGTGAACCGGTTAAGATGAGAGGAAACCGAAGCATGTGTCAGTCAGACGAGGGAGTAAGACGGAAACGAGGAGAAAACAGTTCTGACTCGAGGGGGTTGATATTTCAGCTCTGTTTAAAAAAAAAGAAGAAGTTTGTTTTGCTGTTGCAAGGCATCCTCCTTTCCCACCTTCAGGCTGATTATCCAACCTGATTCCAGTCTGCCTGCAGTCAGCTGAGGACAGGATAACCGAGAGGCTGCGTGAAAGCAAGCGACATCTTCTCCTCGTATCCAGAGTTTACACGACGCTCCTCGTTGCAGGTGCAGCTCGAAGTCTAGAAATAATAACGGAATCTCTGGATCCGAGCTTTGTGTTTGTTTACGTGAGTTTATCTGCACATGCTAATCAGCGCGTGTGTTCGTCCACAACGCGTCGTTCCAATCTGATTAGTTTTAATAACAAAACCGACGTGCGGCGGATTCCTCGGCTCTCTCGTGCCAAGAAGAAGAAGGAGACGGTGACGAGGACCAGATTCCTCGGGCCTCGACGCTGAAATTAGATCAGGCCAATCTGGAGAGAGTGTTTAGAGGCTCGCGCAAAAAAAAGAGGAGAGATAACGCTGGCGGGGAATCATCAGATTATGGAAATAATTAGTTGTCATGGATAACAGTCATCATTTGATGTGATTGGGTGGATTTGTGCAGCTTTGGGAATCCGTGCGGAGGGAGGAGGAGGACGACGATGATGGAGGAGGAGGAGGAGGAGGAGGGAGGAAGACAAATTATTCTGCTTTGGCGTAGTGATGCGGCACCGGCTCGCATCTGTTCTGTCAGACTGTGATTACTGACAAACACTTTCCCTCCACTTCACAGTTTACAATCAGTCAAACGAGACCGTCCCTGTGCTGGATGCAACGACGTCCGTGCAGTTTCTGAAAACAAAAGGCACGCATGAGGGCAAAGGTTTAGAAATAATAATAATAATAATAATAATACATACTGTAGCTTTGTTGTATTTTTTTGGTGATGTTTCTCTCCAGCAGCTGTATTTGTATTGAGCAGCAACACGAGGTGCAGTAGCTCTGTCTGACTCACTGTTTCCTGTTTCCTGCTGCAGAGGAAGGCGAGTACTTCCTGAAGGTTTTGATTCCCAGCTATGCGGCGGGTTCAATCATCGGGAAGGGAGGTCAGACCATCGTCCAGCTGCAGAAAGAGACTGGAGCCACCATCAAACTGTCCAAATCCAAAGACTTCTATCCCGGTAAGAAACCACAACAACCTCCGCCGCTCATGGATGGATGGATGGATGGATGGATGGATGGATGGATGGGTGGATGGATGGGTGGATGGATGGATGGATGGATGGATGGATGGATGGATGGGTGGATGGATGGATGGGTGGATGGATGGATGGATAGATGGATGGATGGATGGATGGATGGATGGGAAAGTAGAGCAAAATTCCATCCTGACGTACTTTTACACTGCAAATTTACTGTTTTTATCAAGTTTAGACACACTTAAATAAGAATAATTTCTTAAATAATGGCGCAAGCTGTTAAAAAGTGCATTTGTAAGACACATAGAGACACAAAATACTGCTAAATAGAAGATGCACAAAACAATGCAACAACATAAAGAGGAAAAGTGGCTGTTTTTCCCAAAAAATGCTGCATGTTTTGTACTTTTTTTGCAACGTTTGACCAAATATGCACAGATGCACAGCAACATAGCAGGACTAGAAATACAAGATGCATCGCTGTGCATGTCTTTACTGTCAGTGCTTAAAGTAAAGTGGCGTTTTGCTTCATCAGCAGTGCAGTAAAACAAGAAGGAACAGATGATGGATGGATGGAAAAATGGGGATGAATGAGAAACGGCAAAAACAATCAATGAGCAGGAAAATGGATGGATGGATGGATGGATGGATGGATGGATGTGTAAAAACCATCTACTTATCCATGCTTGTAAAGGAAGTGGAGGATGCGTCAGGATGAATGGATGGATCAGTGCAAAGTGTTGTGAGCCATTAAGGGAGCATTTCATTGTCTCAGTCTGCGTCCATCAATTTTTCATGGCGTTAAAACGCACCATGCTGCAGATGCACACTGTTTATATACACACAGCGAAGAGCCAGCTGACCGCAGAGCCGAGCGGCCGGCCGGCTGTTTTGCACCAACGGTCGGACTCTTGTATCGATGTCGTGAAATAGATTTATGGATTTTATAAAGGCCGCGTTGTCCGTCTGCGTGTTTGTGTAACAGTGATTGGGTTTTAGGTTGCATCCACCCTCCTCCCTCCACCACCACATATATACGAAGAGTTCACCAGAGATCAGGATTTACAGGATCAAGGGTGAAATTGTGTTTGTCTGAACTCTTAATGCTGCCTGTGTGTGAGGATGAGGGGGAGGCTGTCTGTCTGCCTGCTTCGCGCCGTCCTGCTGCGAGTGTTGTGGAAGAAATGCATTGTCACACTAAAACGCTCCGTCTTTGCTTTCCTGTCGTTTTGTGCCATTATGGGAAATCTCCTCGCAAACCGCAGAGGCAGTAGAGAAGAGGATGAAGAGTAAGGCCACTAAAACTCTTGGTTTAGGAAAAGATGTCGGTTAAACGCTGAAAAAATCCATCTTGTGCTTTCTTATTTAACCAAGACCGCAATCTTTCCTTAAGCTCTACCAAGCACTTAAGAGATGCCTCGACACGACCGGAGAAACATTATTTACACACATTATTGGAAAACACGTTAAACGCAGCGACGGCGAAGGTTCTGCGTGTTGCAACTTTGCAGGATTTTAATGCGCTCCAGCTAAATATCCTCTAAAATCTCAACATGTGTGCGTCTTTCTGCGGTTTCCCCACTTTGTGTAAAAATCCGAAACCACGTGGAAAAACAGTCAAGTTTTAAGTGCCTTCACATGCCTCCAGTTTAGCTGTGAGGAGCCAGTGACAGGCTGGCAGGATGATTTAGCGTTCGGAAACATGTTTATACGACCCGAATCTTATTACTACGACCCAAACTTCTCCCCGCGAAATAACATTCACGACCTCCGGGTTTTTACTGCAAGAGGTAGAACAACCTCCGGAGGTAGAAAATCACAGTCACATGCTCGCACTAAACACCTCCCACCTCCAGTTAAACTCCCAGCGAGCCGTGTTGTCGTAGCACCTGCTGAGCCTCTGATGTAATCGCCGCCCCCCCGAGCCAATCGCAGCGTGACGTTTTCTCCTGCGACTCGTCGGACACACTTTAGCGTTTCTCAGGGCTTCAAACCTGGATTCCCCGTCGGTTTCTGTGTGCGATGGGATACGCCGGCTGGCTGCCGCGCGCACATTCGTGAGAAAGAATGCGGAGAAAATGTTTGCACAGTGAGGTCACCGCTGATGCGAATCCACGGCTTTCTGTGTTTGTGTTGGTTTGTGTAACACGAGGTCTTGGCGAGGAGTCGCTTAGCTTTCAGGAGGCCTGCAGGTTAAATAAAGTGCAACTCAGACGAGCAGTTTTTAAACAATCTGATTAAAATTTAACAGGAAAATGAGCTGCTTTACCTCCTTTTTCTTTTTTACTTTGGATTAAAAAGGACACGCTGGATTTTCACCGTGATGCATTCTGGAAATAACAGTCGTCAACACAGTTTTCCCGTAAAGCTTCATTTCACATCTTCCTGCCCAGCTGCATTCGCGCTCCTGCCGTCTCCCCGAGTATTTTATTTGGGTTTTGAAATTCAGCTCTTGTTGTCTCAGTGTGTGTGAATGAGCGTATCAGTTCGGGGGTCCGCAAACAAGCCGCCGTTGTTTGACGCCGGCACACGAGACTCCTGGAAAGCTCTGCCAGCCAGAACAGATGCAAGGTGCAGGAGGCAGAGATGCATGCGTGGCTGCAGCACTATACAATATACGGGCTATAAGCAAAGGAGGGGGGACAAAAAAACTGAACGGACATGATTGTGCACACACCTACATGCACAGAAATGGCTTCTAATCTCCAAGCCGAGAAAGAACTGAGGAGAGAAAGAGGGGAGGAAGGAGAGACAAGTGAAAGCAAAAAAAAAGAAAGAGAGGGTTGTTGTGGGTCTGGAGGAGCTGTGTGGGCGAGTGTGCACGACGCGAACGCACCCTTCCTCTGCTCTGAAGGGGGCATCTGTATGCTAATGAGACACGGTTCTTCCTGGGTGACAAATCAAAAGGCCCACCTGCTGCAAGAGCCCGTCTGTGTGTGTGTGTGTGTGTGTGTGTGTGTGTGTCTATGTGTGTGTGTGTGTGTTGGGAATAACGGGGCCAGTCTAATGAACAGAGTTGAGAGTTACTGCTGTGTCTTGGCCGGAGCGTCTCATTCCTCTCCTCACCCTCCTCACAAGACATTAGTCGCCCTCCTTTCCTTTCTCCCCCCCCTACTTCCTCCCCTTTTCTCCCCCACATGCACACACACACACACATACACACACACACACACACACACGGCACATCCCACATGGAAAACCAGGTAGAGGTCACAAGAGTTTTTTGGAGTTTCGTATCGTCGTCCTGGAAAATGTAAAATAACTTTGCAGACAAGTGTTAACCCAGTGACTCCAAAACCTCCCGGCAGGTTTAAAAGAGGAATGTAAAAAAAATAACATAAAAAATCACCAGAATTACACCATTTATCAGAGCAGGAAACTGTAAAAGCTGAAATATTTGTTGGATATTCAACTTTCAGGCAGTTTTGAAACTGATCATATGTGAGGTGTGGTTCTGCTGAAAGAATTCATCAAATCTAAGCGAAAATAACATTAAAATTCCTTAATGCTACATGTGTCATTGATAAAATTCGACAAAAAATAAATCATTTGCTTCAGCTACATTCTGTAAAAAATAAAAAATTCAGTGCTTCACTATGCAATTTTAAAGCCATGAGTGATTCAGCTGTGACTAACAGTCATTTCATAAAAATTCAGGGACTTTTTGCTTGAACTCGACTGAACTGCAGGCTTTGTTTATGCAGATCAGATAGCAGGTAACCAAAAAAACTAATAAAAAATTCAAGTAGTACAATATCTATTGTATGTAAAGTCATATTTTATCTCCAGTTATTGTACCAAAATGCTGCACATATTGCAAATTATGCAAAAATGCAGATTTCCTGATTTTTGTTCCAGTTTCCATAAAACAAATCATGAAAAAATGTGCTTTCGTTTTTGCTTTTTTAATGATTTACAGCTTTCTAACTGTGCAAAAGACATTTTTAAGTCTGCTTCTAGCTATGGTTGTGCCGTTTCCATCGAGGTGCAGGATGTTATAGTGAAAGACGAACCCCCGGTGAGTGAAAATGTCAGAGGAGCAAAAACAAAACCCGTCAGCTTTCTTGTTTCGCTAAACCTTAAATATTCATAACCTTATATCTGCTGGTAGGTCTGCTTGTTCCAGTCTGGTGTAAAGTCTGCTTGTTAGAAGACTGTAAAGGAATATAATAACCCAGTTAAAGTCCTGCGAAATTTTTTGCCAAAGTCCCGCAGAGTGTAAAAGCTGCGCGGAGCCAAAACGAGACGCCGTCCAGCAAACGGGGGAAAATGGAATATATCTTCAGCACAGACGCAAACAAATGTGAGCTTCTCTCCAAAATGAGATCATCAGTTTAAACTGAAATAAAAGCACCTCTGGCTCTCACAGAGATTCTTTATCACAGAACTAACAGTGTTTGGCAGCCGTCGCAGTACAGAGAGTTCTGGGAGACATCTCAGGCTGGATCTGGCTGATTGGAGCTGTTGAGAGATGAAGTCAAGATAAAAGAACCAAATTAGATCTTTACAGTAGAATCGTAAATATTCTTTTCTCTTTAAACATTAATTGCGCCGCTGGGGGGGGATTCAGAATGAGCTAAAGGTGATGTGACAAGAAAAGGGGGGAAAACACAACATGAGGAGAATCCAACGAGACAATAGAAAGTCAACATGAGAGGATGTAAACAAGCGTGGGGTTAAAATGAGAATCTCAAAAACAAGAATTAACACGACCACAGGGAGGAGCGTGGGTTCCTACGTCCTAACAGACGAACAAATCAGGAGGTGAACTGTGTTGTCTAACCTTGTCTTACCTTGTTCTCTTTTCCTACATTCCTTTTTTCTTCTCCCTCCTCCCTCCTTTTTTAAATTTTATTCATGCATCCTTCGATCCAGCTTCGTCTCACCCATCAATCATCCCTCCCTCCCGTTGCTTCCTCTCCCTCCTTCCTCTTCCCCCCTCCTTCATCCCATCTGGAGGAAAATAGTGCAGCAGCAGCACTTAAGCCGACGACCAATTAGCGGCGAGCGGCAGTAACTGTGGGGACGAGACAGGCCACCATTCATCCTCACACACACACACTCACAGCGCTATGCGACCCACCATTCACTATTATGGCACAACAGATTTATTACATACCCATACAGTACGAGGCAGCTTCCAAATATAGCTCCTCTGCCTCTCCTGAGCTAATTCAAAACCAGAAGGACGCGTTTTATATTTAACGCTGCATCCGCGAAACTGCAATCAGCGAGAGACTATTTAAAAAAAACCTCTTTTTATTTACATGTAAGGACTTTTAAAAACTTTGTGTTTGAGACGATTTTATCTCCTGAATTATTCAACGTTTTGGGAAATTATTTGCATCCTTCGTTGGGATGAGAGAAGAAGACCGCCTTGTTTTTCATTAATTACAGATTCAGGATGTTGTTTGCAGAAGTTCTCCATTAACGGGTTTCAGGTGACTCATCGGCTAATTAAGTGCAACAGCGTTAATTACTTGCAAAAACACAGGTTTTAATGTGCGGTTAAGTCATTTTCGGTGATGTAATAGTAGCGTGAGTTTCTTCTACATGGCGTCTGCAGTCATTTATGTTTAAATATGTGACGACAATAATCGTAAATATGAACCACGGTCGTCCTGAAGTCTGATAAAGATCTTATTTTTCCAGCCGTGCCTGGATTCTCCTCAGTAGGCTTCATTTAATTCGGAAATTACCCTGAAATTTGTGCAGATTTTGCATTAAATACATCTCGGACAGTATTAATTCCTTAACAGATAAAGAGCAAATAAAACACCTGCAGGAAACTCTCACTCCTGAAATTTGTGCAGCAGCTCCTCCAAACGCAGCCGGCAAAGATTTAAAAAAAAAGAACCTGTGCAACCTTTAGCTGATCAGTTTGTCCACAGAGAACAAATACAGCCGCAGCAGCGTCACATAAAATATTCATTCGTGACACCTGTTTTATAATTAGAATCGACCCGCCTCCCTCCTCGTCTCCTCCTCGCCGCCGAGGTATTGACCTCGGCTCGGACACAAAAACCGTGAAGGCGAAACTCAGAGCTGGAAATGAGTCGGTATCGATGCCGTCGAGGTGTACGTCGCTGATGTTTTTAAGGCTACAGTTAGGTTTCAGCAGACGGATGACTGGATGGTGATGTGAGGTTTCAGTGAGCAGAGAGTCGCATTCTGGGATGTATTTGCCAGATTTTACTCTTAAACTTTCTTCGGAGGCAGCGTTCAATACTAAACATTTCTCGCCGTTTGTCCGACCCAGCTTGTGTGAGAACTTTCCTAAAGGAGCAGGTTTGAGTCACACAAAAAGCACCGGTTGCTCGGTTTAGAATGAGAACATAATCTGGAGCCGTTACAGGAACCATAAACCGACACGTATCCTCACTGAACAGAGCTTCGAATCGTTCAAAACACAGTCGAGTGATTTGCGCTTTAAAACCTGCGACTTTAGACAAATTTCAGTTTGTTTTTTTTGTTTTTTCTCCCTTAATCCTAAAAAGTGGCGCTCTGGCATCGCTTAAAAACAAACTGGAACCAAAATTTGTTTTGCGACTTTGCTGCCAACGCGTCTGACCTCATTGGATGAACGAGCTACCAAAACATCCAGCAAAGTGTCCGAGTGTGAGATCATTTGTCTTCTGCACTTCTTACACTGTAACACGAACCGCAATCAGACCGAACGCAACCAAACCAAAACAGAACCAGAGGGACGGAGATTCTAATCGCTTGAGACACATTTTTTTTTCTCTCTGGCCGTGTTGTGTTTGTTGTCAGTGTGTGTGGACGGTAATATCAGGGTCTATTTGTGCCGTCCTCCTCCTCCTCCCGGAGCGGGACGCATTCCTGCAGCGGTGACTTCATTACCGCATATAACCCACTTCAATGAGGCTGATCTAAACCGAATCTGATTGTTAATGAGACGCCCCGGAGGACGGCGACCACATGTTCAGATTTGACTCAACGTTCGCGCAACTGCAGAGGAGACGGAGCCGATTAGTTTCTCGTTAGCGGCTGAGAAAACACTGCAGCTCCACTGAGTCACATGTGAAAATAATAGAACCTGATACTCGGCTGGTTATCTTGTGCTCTTCGGATTGCACACGCTGTTGGTTATGAATGAAAAGTGCAACAGTTTTTGGTTTTGTGCATCTATTTTCCCCTCTATCCCGTCTCCTCTGTCCGTCCTCTGTCTGCCACCATTTTAGAGAGCTCTGTCTTTAATACCACACCATGATTGCAGTTTTCAGTATTTAATATCCCCTCGTGCACGCCCACAAACACGCAGCACATCTGTCGCTAAAGGCCACATGAACCAGCACCTGCCTGGCGCACATGCTGCATGCAGGCCTTTATCGACGCCACCGACTGCAGCACTCAAAGCCTCTTACGCAGCTCTAAGCTCCCAGAGATGGAAAACTGCAATATTACATATCACGCTCGCACGCGGCCGTAATGAATTTCCTGTTTGTCCCCTCTTTTCATTACGAGACCGATTCATTAAAAATGTCCGCCGTCTGACGGTTGTAACGAGATGATTTCCGCCAAATTAGATTGGGAGTTTGGTTACCGTCTGAATTTGTCAAATTATCGTGGAAAATCGAGGCCGGTTAAAGTGTCTGCAGTCTGCCTGAGCTTTTAAAGCCCCTCGCCGACTTCGTTTTAGTGAATTTATTAACAATATTTGCTGGCGTTTGCTTTTAACGGGGAAAAAAAAAAGGGCCTCGCATCGTAAACTGGAGGAGTGACTTCATTGTGATGAAGCCGCAAACGGCGCCGCAGCCAACTGCACAGAAACTGTCTGTAAATATTAAAGGAACACTGTAAAAATACTGTTAACGAAACCGGCAACCACCAGCATTTTATAGTGTTTTTACAGGAAAAATGTGCCTCGTTGAAAAAACAACAACACATTTACATTATAAGCATCACAGCTCATGTTCTGACTGCAGCCATGTGGATTTTCTCTTCATTTAAGTAGTTGTTTATCAAGAAAAAGGCAAAAAAAAAACAAAGAAATGAGCATGTAAGTTTAGAGCTAGGGCTTAAATCTTCATTTATTTTCCTTTATGTACAATTAATAGTCCAAAACCCAAATATTTTCATTTTACGATGATATAAAATAAAGAAAATCTGCAATTTTTGACATTTGAGAAGCTCACAATCTTTGACTTTATTACTGATTAGCTCATCTGTAAATATAATTGTTAATTAATCATATTATAGTCTGTATTGTATTAACAGAGCCTTATTATTTGCAGTAAATCTACATGTGCAGAAGATTTTTTTTAAATGAACTTCTCATATAAACATTCCAAGAGGATTTATTATGCAGATAAACGCCTAAAACAACTTCCTTATTTAAGGTCAAGTCCTTAAATAAGTTTGTTTTTGTAGATTTACTCGTCCACAACCCAAATATATTCATTTTTATTATGATATAAAACAGAGAAAAGCAGCAGTTTTCCCACATTTGAGAAGCTCACATCTGTGAATGAAACGGTCAAATAAGCCTCGTATATTAAACTCTTAGAAATTAATATTTAAAGTGAGTTTGTTGGTGCAGAAGGTGGAAAAAAAAAACAGATTTTCTGAATGAACTTTTAATCTAAAACTCCCAGGAGGACGTGCTGCCTTACGGCTGCATGCATCACGTACGCAGAAGGAATGAGCTGCAGTTGGAGAAGCAGCGTCAACGCCAGCTCTCTCTCTCTCTCTCTTTTTTTATTTGTTTGTGCGTGACGTCAGCCGGCAGGCCGACGGGCTGAGTAATGCTTCTGTACCAGTCGGTGCCACGCAGGCCGACAGACAGACCATCATATCCCGGCGCTCGGGGAGAGTCACACTTCCATCACAGGCTTCCATACGAGGCCGGATTAACGGACGTTTATTCTGCTTTCAGGTCGATTCACGCAGCAGCTTCCTCAGAGGGATCGTTGATCCATAATGAAATGTGTTCAGAGTAAAACATTAAAAATAAGTTGTGTTTTAAAGGAATGCAAGAAGCCGGTTGTTATCTGGTGCAGGAAACAGTCAGAATCACCAGCCTGTCCTTGTTTTCTCTGATAGGATCTTTTTATTTGATAAAGCAATTACATCTGAGACGATACAGCCTGCTCCTTTCATGATACCGCTTCATTAAAGTTTTGGAGTGAAAAAAAAGTTCCTGACATGCATCTTGCAGGACCTCAGAGTGTGTGATTGTCATTCACGTTGCACGTCGTTATCTGCCACGCTTTAGAGACGCTGAATGACAGTCCTCAGATGTTCAGTTGCCCCTTTTTTCCCCCTCAAACAGACTTGTGAGGAGCTCTGTCGCTGGAAAAGGTCAAAATAAAAGAGGTGGAAGCTTGTTGCGTCCCTCCAAAGTGCCTTTTCTGAGTGTGTTTCTGTGTTCGGAGGCTCCGCCGGGAGATGAACCCTGAACTCTGGCAGAGTGAACAGGAACTCATGCAGAATGAGACCTCGCAACCTGAGCGGCGTTAATGACACACGGCTCAGAGCGCCGACCTTCGATGCACGGGGAGCTGCAGAGGAAACACCGCCGATAGTTTACTGTGCAGACAATACAAATACACATTAATTAGCATCCTCGTTTAGATTTCTGCTGGAGGTTTTTGGAGACGGGGCGCTTGTGTTCATATGTGATTCATCATAAACACTAGAACCGATCGCCAGCTCTAAAAGAAAGACAGAAAAAGAAACCCAGCTTGTTATTAACTGTGCAGGACGAGCAGGTAAACACACCGAAACCGTAGCAGTATCATCCCTTGTGATTTTAAATTGCAAATTTCCTCTGAAGCCCCGAGCAGCTTCTGGGCATTTTGCACCTTTATGAAAACAAAACAACAAAACTGGAAGCAGAGAGAACTCAGAGCTGTCTGCTGTGCAGCACGACGCAGTCAGAATGCCAGAAGTCATAACAATAAAAAACTAAATTTGAATTTCTTTGATTATTTATTTCACAAAAAAATGTAAAAACAATAAAATAAAAATTAAACTGTACACAATTTTCCCAAGTGCCTGCATTTATAATCAATACTTGGGTGAATAAAAGGTGACAAACATGTAGTAAAAATATGTTCCTTCTTCTTTTCATACTTACCTGTCTGCTCCATGGAAACACAGCCTGCAGTTCAGCCCAAAAATCCCTGAATTCTTGTCACGTGACTCTTGGTTGCAGCTAAATTAGTAAAAGATTCCTGGTTTTGCCAAGAAGTGTAGAATTTTTTGTTTTTTGCAGAATCTGATTTGTACATACAGTTCATTTTTTACATTTTTTTTTTCATGATTTTGATGGAAAATCACAATTTTAAGCGTAGGTTTGGTTAATTTTCTCAATGGAACAAAACATCACACACGATTGGTTCAAAGTCTGAACAAAAGTGGAAAATCCAACATTTTTTTCAGTTTTTACAGTTTCTAGCTCTGATGAATTGTGTCATTTTGGTACTTTTTTTTCAAATCGACATGACTTTCCAGCTTGCCAGTAGATTTTGTGGTTCAGAAGGTTGAAGACAGATCAGAACATTCACACACGAGGGACAGTTTCTGTTTAATTTACCCCCAAAAGAAGGAACAGAATTGGTTTAAATTTCTGCTAAATGACTGATAAAGTTTGACGAGTGGCGAGTAAATCGGATTTCACGGACAGGATACCTGAAACCTTCCCATGCGGCCCGCTAACATACCGATGGCCGGGACGGGTGTAGTGCAGCTTGTAGTGTGATTGTCAGACAGCTACTCCTCCTCCTCCTCCTCCTCCAGTCGGTTCCTCCCCACCTCTGCAGCTCCCTGACCACATCAGTCAGCCCCCCGCTGCCTGCAGACAGGCATGGCTAATCAATCTGCGCACCACATCTGCTGCACGGAGGGCTGACGCAGGAATACACCCACCTGCAACCAGCCCGCACTTCCCGTTTCTTTTTATTTTGAAATCCTCGGGTTTCCCTTCCTCTCCAGCTAATCCTGTGGACGATATTTTAAAAAACACACACACACAAATCGTGATCGATATCGGTTTTTCCGCCACCTCGGTGCTTTCTCCGTCTCTCCATTTGCCGCCGTAGTGTTTAGACTTTTAATAAGGGAGTGTTGAGGGTCCCAGCGAGGCCGAGCGTAAATAGAACAGCAGGAATATGGCCGGCTTACCCACAGATCAATGCTGCACTCAGTCTGTGTGTGTGTGTGTGTGTGTGTGTGTGTGTGTGTGCAGGAGTCGCAACTTTTGCTTACCTGCTCGCCTGTAAGTGTGTTGCTGATGCTCAGCGTGTGTGTGTGTGTGTGTGTCCTTGGGAAGTGGTGGCATAATGCAGTCTGTCAGTGAAATATGACGGTCGTAAACACACTCCAACACTTTCACTGCCTCTCCTCGCTGCGCACACAAACACACACTTGCCCTTGGGATAATCAGCATTGATCACCACTGCAGATCTCCGTGTGTGTGTGTGTGTGTGTGTGTGTGTGTGTGTGTGTGTGTGTGTTTACTCGCTGAGATGACGGCGGCCATAAGAAAAGCTGAATCTCATTTCTGATGTTGCTCCACTCAGTCGACAACTGGCTCTTTTTTTATTGTAAATACCAGCAATTTTTGCACCTTTTTCCACGATAACTGCTCGTTCTTTGGCGCTTTGGTTTCCTTATTCTTCTTAAATGCATCACTGGGTTCCTTACATTTCCCACATAAGTACTCGTAGAAGTTCTCTACAGTTCTTCAACAGCATACGTTAGCTTACGAGGCCTTTGTCTTCGTCAGGACTTCTGTGTTTCGTCGGTTCTTCTCCGAGGCTGGAGAGCTCCGGTAATGTGTTTTTTGTAGCTCCAGTTTATTTGGAATAAACAAGATGAATTGCATAGTTACCGTGAGCAGCGGTGATTGGACAAAGATGCTCTTATTGACACGATGCCACTGACAGAAATTTAACCAACAGAACTCTGGCCTGCAGGCAAACAGAACAGCGCCGAGAAAATAAAGGCTCCTCCTTAAATAAATAAACACTGCAAGATTTTGAAATGTTCTTTTTTTTATTGTTATTATTTTGCTAACTCTATTAAGCCCAGCAAATTTTTAATACACGCATCTCTGCTTCTCGCTCCATAAATAAAAGCCCTCCCTCCCTCCTCCTGTGATGAATGGGCTGGATTCACATCTATCGGCTTCATCCTTTAATATCAGACACACAGAGCAGCTATCTGCAGAAACACCAACACTCGTTTACTGTCTCAAACCTGAGCACAGTGTGGACAAAGCAGCCACTTCGCTTGTTTTTCTTGCATTGAGCAGCACTCGATCACCTCTGACACGGACGCTGCGCTGAAGGTGTAGAATATGGAACACGACGTGCTGCGTCGCTGCTTGCAGACCGAGTGAAGACGGTTTATTTGCTTATGTAAGGGAGAGGAGGATGCGTAGACTTCCCCCGGCGTCGTGCGCATGAGCGGGACTTAAAGAGATTCCACCTGCCACTCACCGTATCATGGCGCCCTGCAGCCGCTCAAACTGCAGCGTCACTGCCGAGGCTCTTCCCCCTCCTCGTCTGCCGTCGCGCCCCAGCTGAGGCGCGTCTCGCCGGGGCCAGCGAGCCACCGCGGCTCCCAGGCTCCGCCGAGGCCTCCGGGCCCCCCGACGCAGCTGGACTCCCGGTCGAAGCTGTGAAATACATTCTGCAGCGATGCACTTGATCCACTTCCAGGCCTGGTTAAGATGTGGAAAAGTCATTTCCAAAGGAGAAGGCCGGCTAATCTGCGGGGTTAGTTTCCATTCACGCTGTTTCAGTATTTGCAGTCTTAATCTGACTTAACAGCTGCTTCCACCGGAGAAATTACACCAAATTAGAGTTGGATAATAATCGAGGACGGGGTAATCGGAGCCGGCTGAATTGCTGGGTCATAAAAACGCATCATTCTGTTCACGCTGTGCAGCTCAGCAGCCTCGATGACAGCACGACAAACTGCACATGTGCTGCTCAGTGGATTTCCAGAACAAATTCTTCACCTTCCTTCAGGGTTCTGGTTGAATTCAAGCATCGTTTTCATGTAACTTGCGGCTCATCTTACTTTTTACAAACTCCCACGTCTCCAGACTATCCGTGCATACATTTTCATCAGCATCTTCTCCTGCCTTTTTCTTTCCTGCCTATTACTTTGTCGATCGCTTGCTGTAACAACCTCGTTTTCCCACAAGAATCATTAAAGATTCATGCGATCTAATCTAATCATCTGACCGAGCGGCTGCAGAGCTGCGGGTTCAGTCGACGCAGCGGCCGTAGATCTGCATATACAATAAAAGTGGAGCCGGTTTTTGGGGTTTATTTGTTCCCGTGTGCGTCGTCTGCACCGGTCCAGCTGCGTCAGTGAGTGTGACAGACTGAAGAGCCCAGTCAGCACAGAAAGAGGAGAGGCTGGAGGGGGAGGAAGGAGTGAGAGTGGAATAAAGAGGAGAAAGGAGCGAGGGCTGCAGGAGGAGGAGGAACAGTTCAATGTGCAGAGGTTTGTATGAGCTCTGAGGGTTTCCAACTGTCACAGACAATAGGTGGAGGCAAGGCGCTCTGTATGACAATAGGCTCTTTGACCCCGGTCAAGCTAGCGGGGCGGGGGGAGTAACGGGGGAGGACGGAGGGGGGAGGCAGGGTGTCCCCATCTGTCTCAGAACAGCGAGAGTGTATGCATCTGTACTCTGCAGTGTGTGTGCAAAAGCATTGGAGTGCATTTCGTCTGTGTTTAGCTGCTTCTCATGTTGTGTTATTGTTGCTGCAGCCGCTTTGCATTTCCCTGCACACACTGTATCGTGGCAAATAAAAACTCTGGGATCCTAAATCACAGACGAAGACCGTTTGTGCGTCATCTCGGCCTCTTAGTGTTTTCGCAGAGCTCCCGTTCTCCTTCCTCTCACCTCTGCGCCGATGAAATACGGTCGGTCGAACTTGTTCAACTTGTCTGGCCACGTCTTTGTCATAAATTTCATCAGCGAGAGTGAATCCGCTTAAATTTACCGTCCGTCGATTTTTGCATTTCCACAATTTCGCCGTGCTGTGTTTTCATAAATACGTAGAAATATTGAATACATCCACGTTGCACCTCTGCATGTGTAACGTAGACAAACTTTTTCAACTCGTCTGGCCGCGTCTTGCTCATAAATGTCATCAGCTAGACTCTGCACCTGCTTAATTTACTGCCCATTGATTTTTGCAGTTCCATCATTTCTAGAATCCACTTCAGTCCAAACACACCCGGAGCTGTGTTTTAATTCTCCATGCAAGTGCAATTTTTTGCATACAACACAGAAAAAAAAAACCCTGCTTTTCCAATTAGAACCACTCACATCGCTGCTATTTTTACTCTGCTGAGTTGTTGTGGGAGCTGCAGGGGGGAGAAACACTGACAGCGTTTGGGTTGATAGTGGTTTTATTGTGACCCCATAACAACCCTTCCAAAAAATCCTCCGTGACCCTCCGGTGGGTTTGCGACCCAGACTGTGAAAAACAAAGCCCGAGGCAGAGTCTCAGTCAGCAGACTTTAACTGATGGCTGCCTCCCTCTCTCTCTCTCTCTCTCTCTCTTTCCTGTCACCCGGCTTCTCGTATCTGTCAGTTCTTATGACAAAGCTGCTCTCTGTGAGGAGCTTGGCTAAGCAACATGGCCCGGCCCTCTTCATAAAACATCTTTATCATGCGCACACACACACACACACACTCGTAGTGCAATTTCAGCTAGTTTGGCTGCCGAATATCGCCTCCCCTCTTTCTTTTCCCATAAATAGCAGACATAGCTAGATTTGTCTCTGTGTCACCATGGCGATTTGCTGCTTTCACAACCTGCTATGACGATAGTACCAGGCCTCGGTGTGTGTGTTTGTGTGTGTGTGTGTGTTTGATGCAGGTTTGCAGAGGTACAGCACAGCAGCTACCACACACACACACACACACACACACACACACACACACACCGACCCCCACCCCCATCGGACAAAGCAGAGGATTGTGGGACTGCACACCCGTTGCCTTGGTGATGAGAATCAAAGTGACAGCTCTCCTAGAGGAGGAGTCCCCTCCTCCTCCTCCTCTTCCTCCTCCTCCTCCTCCTCCTCCTCCTCCCTAGCAGGTGTAAGAGAGCGAGAGGGAGAGAGAGAGAGAGAGACAGAGAGATGTCTTTCTTCTTACTTGGTCGGCTTCCAGATCCTCTCGCCTTCTGTCCTTGAGAGTCGCTGAAATAAGCAGCAGCCGCCGCCGCCGCCGCCGCGAGGAAGTCGAGGCTGTGATTTGTGTGTCAGCTTTTAATAACGTCATAAATTGTGTGTTTTGCAGTGGAACATTGAGCAAAGCTTTTCTGGAGGAGCTGCTCAGAGTGGGACTCGTAAGGCGTTGTTTAGGCACGACGATGTCAGAGGAGGGGGGCCGCCGCAGAGTTCATGAAATGAACTTTATTAGCTCCTTTTATTTATCCGCAAAACATCTCAAAAGCAGTCGAACGTGCGCGCATGCACAAATGCGCTCCGTCCTGATTGGCCCCTCCACAACAATGACACTTAGCGTTGGTGGTCGCCACGGCAACCTCCCCCCTGGCTGCACAAAAGGGTCAGATCTAAAAGGTCTAAATCTGCTAATGTCCCTGAGTAGCTCTCGCCGCCACAGATGTGTGTGTGTGTGTGTGTGTGCTCTTAAAGGAGCAGGTTCCTTCACTTTGTGTGGGAGGGGTCTCGGCTCTGAGGAGGAGGAGGAGGAGGAGGAGGAGGAGGAAGGTGAGCGCCGCCGCCGCAGACAAAGAGAATCATTGAGAGAAAAGAGGCAGAACTAGTTGTGAAATTGCATTTTTTTTTTTTTTGCTTCCATCCTTACAGACCCCCAATCTCTGGCAGAGGGACAAAGGTAGCCCCCTCTGGGACCCCTTAACCCCACATGGACACACAAACCCCCTCCCTCACAAAGGAGCTGGTTCCACAGCTGCCTCGACTCCCCCATGCCTCCCCGCTTCCATTATTTTTAATCCCCCAGTGAAAGCTCCCCCAGTTTCTCTCCCCTTTTCCCAACACCCAAGCCCCCATATAAGCCCGGCCCACACTCATACAACACATACACACCCCCCCACCACCACCACCACCATTAATCCCCTCCTCTCCCAGTCTGAGGTCCCACAAAGCCGTCAGCTGTCCCACCGTCTCTCTGACACGCCGGCTGGACTCTCACTTTAATTACGAAGCCCTGAGCCTGATTACAGGCCGCGTACACGTCCGCCGTGTGTCGTCCGCCGTGTCGTACAGATGTGATGCTGCGTTCGTGTCGGTCGGGATTCAGTTCGGTCACATGACAGCTGGATTCCCACAGAGGAAGGTGGCGACCGGCCGACGGGGTTCGTGCTCTTTGACCCGAGCTGATGTTTGCCGCGTCTGCCATCTGATGGCTGAAATATTTCTGCAAATCTGCAAATACATACAGAAATTTGAAAAGATTAGCACTTGTGAATTCTTTTTAGTACATTTGAAACCCTTTGCACTTTTATTTATTTTGTTCCTGTCATGTTTTTACTCACTTTTGGCTCATTTTTTAACGATATAAAGTCACAAAATAAAGTCCTGCATCTCTATAACAATGGGTAGAGATAGACAGAACTTCAACATGTCTTTTTTTTTTGCAATATGACAAAAATATAACACAATAAATAAAGAAAATGACAAAAAAGTACATTTTCTAAGATCCCACAGGTTAAAAGTTGGTGATTCTGCACACTGTAGAATCTTGTTATTATGAATTAAATTAAATTAAATTAAATTAAATTAAATTAAATTAAATTAAAAATACTTTATTTATCCCAGAAGGGAAATTAAATCTTGTAAAAGCTCACTTTTTAATTTTTTAAAAATTTTTTAAAATTAATTAATTTATTTTATTATTTTAATTTTTATTCTGCACACCATAAATATTTCACTGCTGGTATTCTTTATTTTTTTCTGTACTCGTCTCCTATCTGCTCTGTGCAAACACTGCCTGCAGTTCAGCCGAGAAGTCCCAGATTTATTTTATTTTATTTCCACGTTGCAGCCGAGTTTTTAACGTCTTCTTGTTTGCGCCAGTAGTTTCGTTACAGAATCTAGTTATTGCAAACAATTAAACCATGATGCCCACTTTTTTTTTTTTTATTCTTACCTCAACTTTCTGCTTCATTTCAAAACTCTTTATTGGCGTTAAAATGGACTAATTAACAGCACTGGCAGTGCAGTTCTAATGATCAAAATAAAAGACAAACTGAGAAATAATTGGGCTACAAGCTGTATTTTAGCCAAAAAAGAAAAAAAAAAAGCTGATTATTTTGATATAACCAGAAGTGATGCTTTGCACAAAAATCCCCATTTGACCGTTAACTCTTTCACCACTTTTTTTTTTCTCTCTCTCTCTCTCGTCTTCCTGCAGCTTCAGAGTTTCCCAGCACTTATCAATTCTTTTCATGTGTGTCACTTCATCAATAAACTTGAGCCACACTGTGTAAAAAAAAAAAAACTGCTGCTTTCATCTCGGTCCAGCCTGCAGCCGTCTGTTGTTTTCTACGTCGTGCTGTAAATCATACAAGCATGTGGTTGTCATTAATAAAGATGAGGTCACACTTCCAGTCAGACCCACCCTCCACGCTCACACGCACGCACAACACGCATGCAGACACGCACATACACGCCAATGCTGCTCGTATAGATGGAGGCAGAGAGAGGGAGCTAATTAGTGTTTTAGCTGATTGCTAATTGCCACTTTCTTCCGCCTACTTACACACAACACCGAGGAAGAGAAGCAGAGACAGAGGGAGATAAAGCAGCACTTTTTCCCGCTCCTGCTTCTATCAGCGACTTGTTTTATTTACCTCTAATTACACGTGTCCATCATATCCACACAAACACGCAGGAGGTTTGTTTTTTCATCACTTTTAGGATGAAACTTTTTTTTTTTTTAAACCAGCAGCAGAGAAACTTCAGTGCAAATCAATTCTCACAGAAGTTCCTCCACCGTAGAACACACACACAACAGCGCTGTGAAATTTTTATGATTTTCTCTGGCAGCGTTCCTCCCGGGGGTTTTCTGTTATACTTTCTCCGTCCAACTTCGCTTTCCAGCGTCTTTGACGCAGAAAAACAAGTAATTGCGGGGAATGGCGGCGAAAGCGAGGCTTGACAGGTGATACGTTCTCAGACGGAAAAAGTCGTAAAGAGAGCGTCTGAACGCGACTCGGCTGATGAGTTCTGGCCATTGGTGGAGCGAGGCTTTGTTTATGTGATGATGTGTAGGTTTCTGCCGTCAGCTACAATTCAAAACAGTTTTTTTTATTGACATTCAGTGGAATCAGTTCAGGCTTGGATCATGTTATCGAGCAAAAGTCTGCCGTTTGATTTAACCCTCTGAGCTCCGTCACATTTTTGCTCACTGTTGGCTCGTTTTTTTCCTGCAATATCAAGTCCTGCATCTTTATGGAAAAACCACGATGAAGGAGAGAGAACTCAGAAATGGATTTTGTGTTGTTACAACAGTGCAAAAATAATGGGATTTAATGAATGGGATTTATTCTGTTTTTGCATCTGGAATCAAAACATGTACAGTATTTTTTCAAGTGTCCACAGGTGTTGCCGATACGGAAAATTAAAAATAAAATAATAGTGACTCTACATACTATAGATATTTTACTATTGTGTGAACACGGCCTGCAGTTCAACCCCAACACTCTCACAATTTTTGTCACACTGCCGCTTGTCGTAGTAAAGTCACTGATAGCTTCACGGTTGCGCTGAGGAGTGCAGAATTTTTTGTTTTTTACAGAATCTAGTTAAAGTAGATGGTTTATTTTTGGTGATTTTTTATTTTATTTTAAATGAAGCATGTAAAATAAACCGGGATTTTGATGTAATATGAGGATTATAAGCTTAATTTGTTTGACAGAATGACATCATGATGCATGGGTAGTTGAAGGACCGTCAGAAAGTTGAAAATCAGACAATATTCTCTCTTGTTAAACTTTCTAGGTCTGATAAATGGTGATTTTGTTGTAAAGATGGCATGTTTTACCTCCAGGTTTTGGTGTTCAGAGGGTTAACAACAAGCCGCTAACTGCTGAAGACAAGTTTTTATTTTGACAAAACTCTTCCTGAGGCTAAAACAAAACCTCACATGAACCGTCAGCGGAACATCTCTCTCTGTAATTATTCCAGACAACAGAACGCTGCTTGTTTATTCTCTACTTTTGCCAATTTGCCCAAATGAAATGAAACCGATTTAAACTGAGAGTGAGTCACTTCCATTTCGTTCTCGTGAGTCGGAGCTTTTTGCGGGTGACAGGAGACGACGAGTTTGGACCGAGGTCAAGAAACGACTCTCGTCTCGCCGAGGGTCAGCTCGCGTTCTTCTGTCCGGTCGAACCAGAAGGAAGCGACTCGTGCTCGGCCGCCGATCGGGTTTCTCACAGAGTCGAGTCGGGAGTCGCGGCTCGAGTCGTGCTCTTTCAGCCAGCGGGTTTTATTTGTTTTTCCAGCGTGGATTTATGTCATTTTGGAAGCGAGGCGTGCGTGTGCATCGGAGTATAAATTCTCTGTTTTTTTTTTTACAAGCAAACGAACGCCGGAGTTCAAGTGTAGTTGAGGATGTTTCGGTGTGTGAGACTCTGCAGGGCTTTCGCTCTCTCAGGCTACGTGTCCTCAGCGCAGAGCCAAGTCACACACACACACACACACACACACACACACTCGGGCATACATGATCTCAGCCGCACAAAGACATGCTCAGAAACATGCACACACACACACACACACTGCTGCAGTCCCAGCTGTAACAAATGGGGACCAGATTGTGTATGATGATGATGATGTAAAAGACCAGGCATGCTGGTCTCCATGGTCGACGGGCTTTGTTGAGTAAATGTTCAGTGTGTGTGTGTCCCTGTGTGTGTGTGTGTGTGTTTGGTCAAACCCTGATCCACGTGCCATGAGCTATTAAACAGGTCCCTCTGGTTCCCTGTAGAATTCATCATGCGGCCAATCGCGGGCGCGCGTGCGTCGCCGAGAGAACACGTTTTCTCTCATTGTTCCTCGACTGTGTTTGCAATTATGTTTGTCCGTATTCCAAGAGCAGCGTTACGTAATGCCACTTGCTTGATTTGTGTGTTTTTGCACGTTGGGTTTCATTGCACTTGCGCGATCCGTTCCAAACACAAAAGTTTTGACGTGTTCTTCGACCCGAGTTCGTCCTGCTCGTATGAGATCATGTGAGAAAAATAAAGGTCCGGCAGGAAATCTGTACTCTGCAGGATGCTGCGATGTTGTCCTGCAAATGACCAGATCTGGGCAGATTTGAAAGGGTTAAGACGTACAGATTTGGTTAAAGTTTATCCCATATGATCCCCTTTTTTACACTGAGGAAGGTTTTTGTTTACATGTTAAACCCTCTGAACTCCTGCAGTTCTTCCCTCCGATCACGTTTTTATATGCTGTGAGGCTCATTTTTAAATGTAATATAAAGTCTTGCACCTCTAAGGAAATGGCACATTTACATATAACGTTCTTTTTCTTCTTTTTTTTTAATATGACAAATTTATAAAGCTTTAATGCTCATTGATTTGATTGCTTACCTTACAAAAATTGTAAATAAAATGAAATAAAATAAGTAATATATAAATAAATTATTTTAAAAAATGAATTAACATGTACAGAATTGTGTCGTGCCCACATGTGTTACCAATACTGGAAATAAAAAATGTTGATTCTACTATTACTACTATTATTATTACTACACAGCCTGCAGTTCACGCGAGAAGTCTCTGAATTTTTGTCAGGTGACTGCTGGTCGCAGCCCAGTCAGTCATGACTTTCCAGTTGCGGCAAGAAACACAGAATTTTTTGTTTTTTACAGAATCTAGTTTCTGCAAACAGTATATTTTTGGTGAATTTTTTGATGAAACATCATGATTTTTAAGCTTAGATTTGACACAAACGAGTAGTTCAAAGACTGTTGGAAAGTTGAAACTTCAATAATTCCTACTGTTTCTGGCTCTAATAAATGGTGTCATTTATGCAGTTTCTTTCATAGATAACATGCCTTTTTAAACTCACCAAGGGTTTTTATATTAATGGCAGCGTTAACGAAGTTTGAGTTTGGACATTAGA
>NW_007578895.1:56682-63114 GCF_000690725.1 Stegastes partitus | reverse complement strand
CCAGCAGTGGAGATAACACTCAACGAGTCGAAGACAGATAGCGCTGGAGGTGAGGCGCGCGTCTGCCTGAGATCATGGACGCGATGCCGCGAACGCTCGGCCGCGCACAAGGTCAGCGTGTTATCGCATCCTCGCTATCGAAACGCGCTTCCTCCGCTGTCAGACGGACGTGACTACGAGCCTCTGAGCAAGGCACGGAGGGTTCATGTGTTCGGCGAGGCCAGAAATGTTTTCATCTGTCGTTCTGATCGATCTTAATCATCAAAAATCACCGACATTTCTACATTTATTGCAGTGTTTTTATTTAGTTCTAAATGGGCGACAGTAGTCGAGAACAGAACGATGCATCATCAGGAATCACACAAATGTCAGCCTTCCACCGGTCCAGTCTTGATTTATTTCAGTTTGGTGACGGCAGGAAGTATCACAAAAACAAAAATACCAAAACCGTGACTGTGTTTTCTTCATTTCTTCAGCTTCAGATGCTTTTTAAAGATGAAGAGATCAATTGTCCTGATTGATAATCACACCAGTTCCACCGTCTTTTCTGGTGTTTCCCTCTTGATTTCTTATAATTTAGTTATTCTACTACATGGGCCAACAAATATTTCTTAAAAAAGGGACTCTCTGGTTGTTTTCTTTGCTTCATTTCTTCAGACGAGAGGGAATTACAAACTTCAACGCAGTAAAAAGCTCTTGAAAAAGATATTTTAGCTCTTAATTTGGTCCCCGCAGAAGAAGAAAAACAATGACGCATCATCAAAAATGACAAAAACTTCATCTTTATTTGAAAAACACACCAACACAGTGACTCTGTGGTTTGGTTTCTTTGCATCATTTCTTTAACTTTAGCAATAAATAAAGAATTAAAATGAAAATCTGTTGTCCTGGTTGATAATTTTCATTAAAAATCGAACATTTATTTCCACTGTTTCAGTCTGTTTATTTCAGTTTAGGTGAAGCAGCAAATGGGAAAACAAAAATATCTCAAAAAAAAAGGGGACAGTGGTTGTTTTCTTTGCTTCATTTCTTCAGATGAGAGGGAATTACAAACTAAACAGCTCTTGAAAAGCTATTTTAGCTCCTGGTTTGGTCCAAGCAGAAGAAGAAAAACAATGACGCATCATCAGAAATGACAAAAACTTCACCTTTATCTGAAAAACATCAACACAGTGACTCTGTGGTTTGGTTTCTTCGCTTCATTTCTTCGACCTTAACGCACTGAAAATGGTTTTTAGCTTCTGGTTTGGTCCCCGCATTAGAAGAAGAAGAAGAATGATGCAAGCAGACATAGCTTCACAAAGAGAGACTGAACTGTGTCTCCCGCCTCTTTCTCTTTATGTCACTTCATCATTTTGTGACCATCGTGTGTGTGTGTGTGTGTGTGTGTGTTAGAAAGATATCTGCATTTGTGCTTATGTGCCTGCATCTGTGTGTGTGTGTGTGTGTGTGTGACGGTGCGAGGAAAGTCAGAACGGTGTTGAACTCGTTTGGGTCGAGCAGGAATTCACACGAGGTCCGGTTACCGCTCGGGCCCTGCGAGGACACAAACGAGCTGTGTGTGCGTGGAAGACAGATGAGCATGCGAGTGATGAGGTGTGTATATATAGTTGTCCGTGGTCGCATAGTGAGACGTGCTACTTTCTAGCCGAGCCGTGCGTGAGTTCTTTCCGTAAGTGTGCAGAAGGGTTCCTGCAGTGTCACTATTCAACGACAAGAGTCAGGAATATGTGTGTGTGTGGTGGTGTGTGTTTGGTCCGTGGGGAAGACCCGGTGGAACACATGATTACAGCTGTCGCCTCCATCACCGGCGTCTTCTTGTGTAAACTCTGGTCCTGGTTGTGTTGCACGTGTGAACGCTCCTCTCGTGTCGTTTATTTACATCCTCGGGTTTTAATTCTCTCACGTCTGCACCCTGACAAAGTACCGTAATGTCTGGACTATGAGCGCACCTGAATTGTAAGCCGCACCCACTAACTTTAAAAAGAAAACAAGGTTTGTACGTATACAGGCTGCACTTGTCTGTAAGCTGCAGGTGTCCACGTTGGAACATGAGATATATTTTTTAACTTTAAATTAAATACGTACCCTAAATGCTTCTGGTTAAGAAAATAAACATCACAGCAGCCTTCCATTAGAAGTCATTGATCGCTATCTTCATCTTCCTCCTGCACGAAAACCACTAAAGTCTTCAGTGTTGGAGTTGCACAGCCTCATCACACACTTTCTTAGTCTCTCTTTCGTTGTCGCTCTCAGTGTCACTTTCGTCTCAAGGCAAATTCGTAAAAATCCATAAATTAGCTGCATCGTTGTTTAAGCTGCAGAGTTCAAAATGTCTGAAAAAAGTAGCGACTTATAGTCCAGGATTTACGGTAGTTTGTTTAGTTTATCCTCCAGTAATGACTGATCTGAGCATGTGCAAGGTTTATGCTTCTTATTTGTCACCATCACAGATGTCTTATTATTGTGTGTGTGTTTTATTTTGTCAGATTTGTGATTTTTACCACCTGCTTTATGCAAAGTTGACAAGTTACTAGTGATGAACGATATTAACATTTCTGGCCGATACCGATATCTGATATTAGGATTTCTGATATCGCCGATAGCCGATGATACCGATGTCGATATTCAATTTTTGTGAGAACGTGGAAACTATTAGACCACATCGTCTTCTTTATTACAAAAGTAAAACATATTTAAACATATTTAAGTCCAGGACCGTTTAAGTAAAAACATCTGTGAAATCGCAGCAACATTAAATGTAGAGACGAAGGTGCTGACGTTAGACAATCATCGGTTTTCTACATCGGCTAAATTTGTTTATCGGACTGTTGGAAGGAAAGGCACAACTTCTGCAACAGCGCTATACATTAACAACTATAACTTTGAGGCCTTTTCTACACGGACAGATACCGATATATGGGGAAAAAACACTAATATCGGCCAATACCGATGTGGTCGCCGATATATCGTGCATCCCGACTAGTTAGTCTAGTAAAAGCCAACACAAATATCCCAAGTGTAGTTTTCTTTTGTTTGTTTTGTTGCAAAGAAAATACAAACTTTAACGCATTTTAAAAAGAGTTTAAGCTCCGGCTTTGGTCCCTGCAGAAGAAGAAAGAGTCAAAAATCACACCGATTTATTTCTACTGTTCTGATTTCTTACAGTTTAGTTCCATAAGTAAGTGGATCAAACAGTTTGCTTCATTTCTTCAACTTTAACACGCTAAAAAAGATCAGTCATCTAAAAAAAATCACACAGATTTCACCTTTGTTTCTGATGCTTAAAGCAAAAAAATATGTTCCGATACGACTAATCTGAATCCTCAAGAACTTAAAAGTGTTTTCTCACCTATAAACTAGCAGGAAGAGCTTCCTGTGTGAGGGATGGAGTCATAACTCGGCAACAGGACTTCCCATGTGGGGCTAGTATTCTTCGACTTAAGTCTTGTTTTCACTTATTGTTTACTTTTGGTTTTTACACACTGTTTGGTTTAAGCACCAGAATTATGTGGTTCGCTTTAGGAAAACATGGTTTGGGTTCAAAATGACGACCGAAGCTTTTTCTTCCGTTTTCTGGCTTACCGGTGTGATGTATTCAAGCTTTAGGAGTTTTACTCGTCACTCGCTCGGTGCAGCGAAATGCAAAGTGACTGTTCCTCGAGGCTGTGCAATAACAATATATACGAACATTCCTAGAAAGCAAAAGAAAAACAGAAAAAGTCTCGTCATAGATAATAAAATGTGATCGAAGCAATAAAACAAACGGTAAAGGTGTGTTGAGTCAGAATAAGGCACGTCGTAAACGCCACAAGCTAATGTGATCTAAATACATTCACCTGCAAAATAATAAAAATAAAAATGTAGTTTTGTTGTATTGGAATGTAATTTTTGTGAGACGACTTCTGCCTCCACAGCTGCTGTCTGCTCATTTTTATCCGCGGTCAAACACAACAAAATCAAGTTTCTGCTTCACAAAAAGAGGATTTTTAAACAGAATAAATAAACGTAACCCAGTGGCTCGACGGTTGAGGTGCATATATGAACACATGGGTGCAAAATACTTGATCTGAGCATAAAAACACACACAAAAAAACACCTTTTTAAAAGAAAAAAATGATAATTAAGCTAGAAACGGGCCAAAATCTCATCGGGAGCTCTTTTATTTTTCCTCGTAATATTTGATGATGGCTGAATAAAGACTCTGTGTGTGTGTCGCCGTCTCTCTGGAGGTGCAGATAATAGAATACGCTGAGCTCAGAACTTTAATAAAATGCTGTATTTGCAACCTGCAGACATATTTTTTTCTCTGTTTGTGATGGAAAAGAGACCTCCCTTCCCTTCCCTTCCCTCCAACAGTGTTTTCTTGTGTTTTCTACTTTCTGTTGTTGCTGAGAGCAGCCTGGCAGCTTTCAGATGAATGTGACAGCAGGTACAACACGGTGATGGAGAGAGGAGGAGGAGGAGGAGGAGGAGAGGAAGTAAGGGAGAGGAGAGAAAAAAAGAGTGCAAGTGAAAAGGAGGAGAGAGAAGGAGGGTCTGAGGAGGAGGAGGAGGAGAAGAGAGGCAGCCATGGCATCTTTTCAGCTGTTTGCTCGGCATGGGCCGGGTCACTTGGGTAACACCGGCCTCGCTGCCAAAGAAAGGAAGACAAGAGGCGAGGGGGGAGGACCAGGGGTGAGGACGAAGGGGGAGGATGATGGGAACCAGGGGGAGGAGGGTAAATGTCGAAGCTGGATTGTGGGAAGAAAAACTGTTTTTTGTCGAAGGAAAGTGATCGTGTGTTTGATTTGCAGTGAAAATCGCCTCCTTTCCCGTGTTGGTGTGGTGATTTTGACATGATAGAAGACACGTAATGAGCTAAATAAACAGTTTAGTGCACTGATGAAGGTCTGCAAGGTCTGACGTGTTGCTTCAGATTGAATTAAAGAGACTAAAGCTGCTGTAAATCTGCACATCGAAGCCATTTTCAAGCAGAAATAGATCATTTTCTAGCAAAACTAAAGTGTAAATATGTAACTTTGATGCACGTAGATGAGTTTTCAGCAGCTTCATCGACGAGGAACTTTAACGAAATGCATGCAGCGATGCTTTCTTTGTATATTTTAAAACCTGGAAGCTGATTGGATAGAAGAAAAAAAACACACAAAAGTATATCAGACGCACATCAAAGCCTTCAACCACTACAGGTTCTGCTGCTCTAAACTGAGTTGTTTGGGGTTTATTTTTCCAGCAGCTCTGAAGTCGACTAAAGAGGATGCAGAAGAAGAGAGGATGCTGCTCTGTTAAAAAGAGATTTGACACAATATGAGGCATTTAGGGCTAAAAGATAACCGATATTAACACTCAGAAATGACTTGTGCAGGATATAGAAGCTACAAAACCAGAAATCATGAAAAAAGTGGATTTTTTTTTAACACATTTACTTCACAAAAACAGAAAAAATTCAATAAAAATCTGCATTATTTTTTCCAATTGCCCACAGGTGTTACCAATACTAGGAAAAAATGCTACTTACATTTTTAATTTGTCTCCCCTCTGCTTCGTGTAAACACAGTTCGGCTGAAAAGTCCCTGAAGTTCCTGCCACATGGCTGCTGGTTGACTCACCTCATGGTTGCGTTTAGGAGCGAGTAATTTAATTTATCCAAAGAATCTGGTTATTGCAGATTCAGGTTTTTGTTTAAAATGGGACTCGTCGAGTAAAGTGATTTAATTTTGTGATGATGATGATGATGATGATGATGATGATGATGATGATGAGCTGTTCGAGGACAGTCGGAAAGTTGAAAATCAGACATTTTTGAAGTTTCTAAATTCAATTTAACAAACTTTATTTGTCCAAAACAGAACGCTAGCAGCACATGTGCAATAGTAGCAGCAGTAGGAGTTGTTAAACTAGGATTAATAAAGTTAGAATTAAAAACGCAATATGCTGAGATAAAGAATAAAAGTACACAAGGCCAAAAAATGGTGCAGAGGTGCATGAACTTAGCTGCACGGTGAACTAAGGAGCAGAATCACAAAAGGTTCTGTTGGTAAGAAGTTGCAGTCATGTGACTGTTAGTAGATTGATCATTACACAAAGTTCACAATGTTCTCTTTAAACAGAACGATCTTAAATGTGCCTCCTGAACTGGGATTTAGCTCAAAATAAGAAACACATAAGACGAGAGGGTTTTCTTGGACACCCAGCGAAGGCCAAGATGGGACGCAGAGCAGCAGGTCTGTCCAAGTGAAAAGCGTTACATCAGAGCGGAGGAATTCCTGCCTTTTCTTCCAGCTCCTTTTGTTATTCTTTAGAGAGAGAGTTGCCTTATTCTTCTCGCCGAGTGCTCTGTCACTGCCGGACCTCGAGACAGATAAAGGAGGAGGTGGAGGAGGAGGTGGAGGAGGAGGGGGGAGGCGATGGGGGAGAATGAGTGAGCAGAAA
>NW_007578895.1:31304-54746 GCF_000690725.1 Stegastes partitus | reverse complement strand
ATCTTTTCTTTCTCTCTCCGTCCCTTTTGTCCCCACAGCTGGTCCAGCCCACTGGGCCATAAAACCTTTTCTAACTGGTTCCTGAGCTCCGTGCTGTCACCTCTATTGGCCCATTAAGGTGTCAGTCAGCGAGTCCATCCGTCTCTGGGTGACAGAAGCCTTTGGGTCAGCTCTTTTTCTCACATCAGGGGGAACCATTGTGCTCACAAACAGGGAATTTCAATGCAGATTAAGAGCACTTTGAAAAGGCTCTTTATGGTGCGGCGGCAGGAGACTTTTGGTCGTGACTTGGGGGGATTTAGAGGCACTAAATTAACAAATCATTAGCGCGTTAGTTTGAAGACTTGAAAAAACTGCTGTAGTTGTGTAGTTTTTCAGCTCAAAATACCACAAAGGAGGTTTATTCCACCATAAATGCTGGTTCTAAATGGGCTGGTTCAGTGTCTGCAGCTTTAGAGGCAGCTCAGCTACTGCTGGCCACGCCCCCTTCAGGAAGAACACTCTCTCTGCATCTGTGTGCTTTGAGGCATTAATGACTGCATGAAACCATTATTTTATACTTTCCCTCTGATTGATCATTTTACATTAATAATATCGTAGAATTCCCAGCGCAGTTGTTGTTTTTAACTCGTGTGTTTCGTGAGTTTGTCAAACAGCTTTGCAGAAAAACATGCTAATGAGCACACCTTTATTAGGACTTCAGCTTTGTTAGATCGCGGTATATATTTGCAGTTTCCACGATCAAGGCTAATTTTAACGTTAGCCACATTAGCTGCACAACATGCTAACATGATTTCCGATTGTTGTGGGGAAAAATCAGTAAAACGTAAGCTGTTGGCAGTGCATGAAAACTCTTGTGTTCACTCTTGCAGCCAGCAGCAGAACATTTGGTCTAATTAATTCAAAACATTTCAGAGTTAGAGAGTAAACGAACCCGGTGGACCGAGAGGCAGCTGCTCGTTCTGATTGGTTCACTACTGGTTGGTCAATTCCTAGTTAAAAACTACATAAAAAGGCTCGTAAAGCCGGGAGGCTAACTAGTTGAGTGGAGCCTAGAGGAGTAAATATATTATTTTCACAGCTTTTATTTTACACCTCCGAGCTTTTAAGACACCGAAACACAATAAAAATGGATTCTCCCAGTATGGGACCATTAAAAACAGCTTCTCCTGGGAATTCTGCTCTGGCGCTTTACAGCACAAAACAGGAAATTGTGTATTTTGCCATTAGATTAAACCAGTTTTCTCTCAGGAGACACAAACTGTTGCACGATGAAGCTCACTTGGCTGCAAAGTACATCATCAAACTTCTGCTGCTGCTTTGTTCTCGGAGCAAATTAGCGCCGGTTCGGGTTTTAATAATGGACAGATATTGGTTTGTCGCGGCGATGATATCTTTTAGGGCACGTAATATCGGTTGGGAAAGAATTTTTTAATAATCTTGTGTTTGAAATGCCTTCATTTGAATGAGACTCGGCCAAATATTCACTGTCAGATGAGTTATTATGAAAGATTGACTTCAGAAGGCCAATCAGAGGTCAGACTCCTGCGCCAGGCTTATTACATCTGCCGAGCTTTTTTCCTTTTTCTTTCAACTTGAGTGAAGTTTGAGAGAAAGTGTTTGCAAAGTATGGGAACCTTGCAGGAGACCTCCGGCTCACCTTCGTCTCTTTGACTTTCTACCCGATCGTCCTCCCTCCGTACGGTCCCATTTTCTGCGCTGTGGAACAACAAGGTGTTGAGCTGCACCTCTAACAGCCGGCTAATCCAGCAGATCTGATCAAAGGTAGCCAGTTAACCTGAGCTTATCCGCCGCCTAAGGAGATCCGTTTAATGAGCTTACATTAAACCAGCGCCGCGTCTCGCTGCGCTCCCAATCAGCCGCGATGGAGGTTATTTTACACTCAAAGTCGGCCGTCTCCCCTCCCGCTGTTTGTCAGCGGCCTTCTGCCTGCGTTTAGCTTTCATCGTGAGTTCCCGTCGATGCGTTTTTTCCTCTGCAGACTCTCACTTGTAGCTCGTTGCGTGAATCTGCATGTGTGAGGTGCAAAATGAGATGTTAAGGAAAATCAAAACATGAATAACACATGCAATAGATTTAGAAATGAAGAGAGAACTCCATTTTTGTTTTGTCTTTGTTGTTGTTTTCTTGAGGTGATATCAATCGAACTGAAGTTGACTCAGTAGAAACGACAAAAGAGAGATAAATTAGAGTGATGTCGTCTCAGGTGGACGATGGAAAAGTGGGTTATCTGGTTTTGCAAATGAACTCTTCATATACAGCGAATGAGGGCCGCTTGTTTCTGTTCAAACATTCGATGCATTTAAGTTTGATTTTCTGACATATCAAGAAATCTGTTTTCGCCCGAGACTGATCCAGAGCGACGTCTCCTCCTCCGTCCCACATCAACATATACGTGTTTCAGGTTTTCTTTTTTCTCCCTCCTCCCCTCCGTCTACATTTCTGTCTTGCAGGATCTCCTCGTCTTTTCTTTTTGTCTCTCTTCCTCTCCGTCTTTCTGACGTTGCTTTGTTGTGACAGGTTTCACAAAGGTTTTCTTCTCCCCGCGTCCCGCTCTGTCTGCCTCCCTCCTCGTCTCTTGTTTGTCGCCCTCTTTCTCTGTTGTCACTCCATTTTGACACAGCCATCGTGACTCTGCGCCGATCTGCCTCTCCCTCTCCCACTTTCTGTCCATTTCTCTGCCTCTCCCGTTCGCTCGGCGTGACGGGTTTCAGATGTGACAGAAGTCGTGTGAACCCCCGTATCTCTTTCCGTCGGTCGTCTTTCTCCCTCCCGCTGATGTTTTATTTCCATCGGAGGAGCGCTGGAAAGTGAAGAAGCTGTACATCTCGGCGTAGCAGGGGATGAACATCATGTACCTGTGAACACAAGACCTCTGGCGTTTTCTGTCACATCTCATCTCCTTCTTCCCCCCTCCTCCTCCTCGTTCGCTCTGTTATATGCTCTGCTTTTTTTTTTTTTCAAATATTCATGTTTGAAAAGTTTGAGAAACTTGTTCCAGACAGGAAACTTGAGGGAGGACTCTCAGGGGGAAAATCTGTGATTTCTTACAAATGGGTCACTTTGCAGGAATCCACCAGAATATATCTGACAACTTGTTTCACACTTTCAGCGCCGGCTGGCGGTTTTTCGGCCCGACTGTAGTGTAAACCAGACTGTTTATGCCTTTAGTGGTTCCCTGTGCTGAAAAACAACATTAATAAACCAAGAAGGAATAACATTTTTTGAGGTCATGCAATCTCTCTGACTTTGTTGAGGAGATTTTTATTTTTTTTTTACATCATGGCCTAAAAATGTATTAACATAAAACATTCCTCGGAGGCGCAGCTGCAGCTCGTCAATCCCAAAACAAATCTCTCGCTGTAATTTGGTTTTTGATTCGCTGCATGTGGACATTTTATTCACTTTGGGAGCTGAGTGTGTGCTAATGAACTAGAATTATCTTTTATTTAGCCGTTATTTATTCATTACAAATAAGGGGGGAGAAAAAAAACACAGTTAAAGCTGCATATGAAAATCCTACATTTCCCATAATGCAACTAAACTGGATCTGCTTTCTTGATATAAGTGTCTGGAGACTCAGTCAGGGGCTTTAAATTGCTCATCCAGAAGACATTGCTGGGTATGAAACCAAGCGAAGCTGTAAAAAAAAAAGCAGCGTAATGTGCCTTTATTGTCAGTTACAGCAGAGCCTCAGGAGGCCGAGACTCTCCACCCCCGGCTGGACGGAGCTGGAAAGAATGAATCGTGGCTGCTGGCTGCAGGTTGACTGCAATTAACAGGCCGAGAGACATCCAGTTATCTTTACTACATCACGTAACTCTGCTGTTGTTAAATGGAAACTCCAGTTTGCCTCTCCGTCCCTTTTTTTTCTTGCAAGCTTCTCTCACCGTAAACAAAACAAACGTCGTGCATCTTCCCTGAGGAGAGTTCAGATGCATCCTCTCCCGCTGCAGGATGGGGTCACTTTGATCTCCGTTGTGTCAACGCGTGGCCGTTCGAGGACAATCCAGTCGTCCCGCTTGAGCTCCGTCGGTATGCGTAGCGAGCGTGCATATGTTGCGGTGAGTCAGAAAATCAAGAGGAGAAGCAGCTTCCCTGTGCTTCCAGTCTCTGGTCATCAGGGAGAGGAGGAGGAGGAGGAGGAGGAGGAGGAAGGAGGAGGAAGGAGTGAGTCATGTTAGTTAGACTTTAATAAAAACAACTGCCAGGGTCCACAGCCTGGATCATGATGATGATGATGATGAGTGTTCTGGTGTTGAACGAAGGGGTGTTGGGTCACTTGGTCACTGTGGAAACACCGAGTTCACGTCTGCTATGAATTTCACAGACTTTTCATATTCGTTCCTCTGATAGAAGTTAATTGAAGCTTGTGCGGTGTGTTTTTTTTTGTGTGACACCGGACCAGTAGCTGCAACCTACACGGAGCACGTCGGCTAACAAAGCTGCCTCACGGCGCTCAATAGGTTTTATTGATATTTCTGACTCCTGCCTTTATTCCTTCGCTGGCACCCGGTGCAGGTGTTTCATCTCAGGAACTTAACAACCTTCTGACCTGAAACTTGGAACCACTTTGTGCTGCCTTCTCATGATCTCGTTTAGCTTTTTCTAATCTCTTCTCTCTATTATTTAGCCCCTTCTTTTAGTGCATCTTGAATCCTTCCAGATGCTGCAATAAACTCTATCAGGACTTGGAACTTGGCGGCGTGGCGCACACATTGCAGCGGTATTGGCTCCACATGCGCGTCGTGATTTATGTTTGTTGTAGTAATCCACATTGCGATGAAACAACACGCTTCGCTCGGGCCGATTAGGACTGACAGCGCTGCTAGAAAGCTAGAAACTGTTGTTCTGCCTCCTGTTTTTTTTTTTCCCTTAAATATGATGTAAACGCAGCAGTTTTAATAACATTGAACAGATATTTCCTCAGCAGCTGCAGCAAGTCAAGTTTGGAAGCGGCTTTCGACCGTTAAAATGTCAAATGATGAGGTTCATTTTACAAGGGGAAATGCAAAAGTCGTACACAGAGACACACACAGACACACAACGACGTTGTTGCACCAGTACAGAACCGACTGCCAACAGAGCGCGCTCCCAGTCGCTGAGGGATGTATAAATTCTGTTGTGTTGGCACTGACTTTGGCATTTGTGTGTCTGTGACTGTCAGTCTGTGTGTGTTTGTGCATGTGTGTGTGTGTGTTTCCTGCAGGGAAACACGACACTGAGACACGCTAATGTTAATGAAACACGTATTAATTTAGGATAATTCCTGAAACTGTTCCTCCAAACGTTAACACGAGCGGCAGCCCGTTTGTGTCACAGCAAGATTTTTGTGTAGCGACAGATTAAATCAGGACGTGCAGTAAGTTTAAAGCATTTAGACGTAGGCCGGTCGGATGTGTTCATGCTTAAAAGATGTTTGGCTATAATGACAAACTGAGGGAGTCTGAGCTCATAGTTTCAGTGTTACGTCACATTTAGTGAGTTCTTGGTGTTGTTATCAAACACAACTCATACATCCAGAGTAATAGCCGGTGAACAAAGTGGAGCAGGGAGCAGATAAAGGCCACGTCCACACTAACTTTAAGTCTGGCATCCACAACGTTCTGGTGTTTTGGAGCCCTGGTTGCATTGTCGTCCGCAGAAATGGAGACTTTAAGCGATGATGTTCGAATTTTCCAAAACAAAGATATCCTCATGTGTTCGTTACTTTCATGAAGAGTTCCACCTCCTTCCTCTTGCTCGTCTTAGTTTTTAAACACCTCAGACTGTCTGCCTGTGCGTGCACATGTGCTCAGTGTATGTGAAACGTTATGTTATAGGTGTTTTCAGGCATGCAGGGATGGAAAGAGGTCGTCGCCGTCACAGACAGAGATTGTTCTTGTTTTAAAACTTTAAAACCGCGTTGGCCAGACGGGTCGTTTTCTCAGGACTCAGCAAAGGACGGGACAAAGTAATCTGCTGAAAAAAGAGTATTTTGAGTCTAAGAAACCGTATAAACGAAGTCCTTTCACTGCATGATTGATGTTAATGCTGCAGCACCTTAATACCATCTTGATCTGGTGCAATAAAAAGGTGCGTTTTTGCCACGTCACATAAATTTGCCTGTTAGTTGAATGCATTTTTTTGCATTTGCTATTTTGTTGTGCACCATGTAGCTGCAATAAATGATGTAAAATCAGATACCGGAAGCGAAAAACGCCAAAATGTGCAAGAAGCGCTGTGCTATGGAGGCACAACTCCACGATTATGAAACTGCAGAAGTCAGGGGTTCAGTCACCCGCGTATACGTGCATTTATTCAACACAAAGCACCTCAAATCGTACGGAGCGTATTCGCTGATCTGTGGGTGAATATTTTTGTAATTAAATTAAGCAGGTCTTTGTCGCAGTGGCACAGCTGTACGGCGGCTTCAGCGTGATCTCCAGTGACAGAGTGGCATTTTCTGCTGCAATCACACTCACAATCACACAAACACACACACACACAATCACAAACTGCAAAACAAAACACACACACACACACTCTCATGCCAAGACAATGGCCTGCTAATCCTTGCTTCTGATTGGATGAGTCCAGATTACCCAGAGGGCACCAGCTGTCGGGGAGAGGCGAGGCCCAGTTTCCTCAGTATCAGCACACACATATAACACACACACACACACACACACACTCTTCGCTGGTCATGTCACTCTGAATAAAACGCAGGAAGAAACAAAATGTTAGCGTCCGAGAGCTAATGTTTAGGTTCGGTGGTAGCCGCCGCCGCCGCCGCCGCTCGCTTCGACCCCACCGGAGCGTTCAGCTGCCGTTTGTCAGCGCTGTCAGCAGCCCGTAAAAATAGGATTTAATACCACCGTCATGCTAACAGGCCTCGCAAAGGTCCAGGTAGCCAAATTCTGCAAATGCCTGATGAGCTGCGGGCTTTATTTTTAGCCTGCGTCGTCACAAACGCTACATTAAACTTTCATTTTCATGCTTTTGTGCAGAAATTTGATTCAACATAATTGCAAAATACGTTCAGTTTTTTCTCTCCTGCGGCTCTTTTGTGATGTTATAATTGCAGCACGGCTCCGTTTAGTTTTGCTTTCTTGAATTAAAGCTAAAAATGCTCCCTATTTATGGCTTCTTGAACTCTCTGCCCTCACACATGCTATAATATGTACCCCTCGTACATGCGTGGCGACAACCCTCGATCTGCCAGTGCAGCCGCCGCAGAGGTGCCGAGCCGGGCCAAACCGAGCCGGTCCAACAATGCGGGGAGAAGGAGGGGACAGGAAGCTGACACGCTGCTGGGCCGAGATAAGAGCGGATCCCGCTAAATACTGGAATCAAGGGAGAGATGGGAGAGGAGAGGAAGGAAAGGGGAGAGAGAGAGAGAACGCAAACAGAGAAAAAAGAGGGACAATAAATGCTAAAAGGGTGAGACAGAGGGAGAGAGATTTACTTTCAGCGTGTTGTTAAGATACAGCTGGACCGAGAGGCTTTGCATTGGCCTAGATTCTGCTCTTTGTCTCCTCTTTACGTATCCGTCCGTATGTATTTTGGTGAAGCTGTTGTTTACTTGCTGTGAGGTCAACGCGCTGAATTCCAGCTTTAACACAACATACCGGCGGCCGCTTTAACCGCCGCTCACATATTTCACATTAGTGGTTTCCAACTTTTTGGCTCGTGAACCTTGAAATCGAAGAGTTGTCTTGTTTGTAAGCGTGTCGAGAGCTCGCGACCGGTTTGACAAATGATGTAGTTTTAGTGATATTATACAGCAAAAGAGCAAAATGTGAGGAATCGGTTCAGCTTTACATCCCAGCTGACAAAAACAACAACGATAAACAACTGATGTTTACTGTGACGAGTGAAACAAGCCTTCTAATGGACTTCTACATCGTAGGAAAATGCCTGGAACTAAAAAATCTAACCCAATAAAACGCAGTGTAATTAAAAATTAGAACTCATACATGTTCACAAACTGGTGAAACCTACTTAAAGGTGTTTATGGTGTTTACATGCACAGTGGGTGAGCTGCAGAGTGTTTATTTCATTATTATGTTTTACTGTTCACCTTTAAAGTCGCTCTCTGGTTTATTTCTACAGATTTTTTTTTAAAAAAGTGTCATTGTGCGACTTATTTGTTCATGCATTTCATGTCTGGTCGCACCTCACTGGACAAACACACAACAAAGAGTGCATAAACTAAAACATACAGGATGTAGGGACGTGCATTATATTCTACGGCTGCACGGTTGATTGATTTTATTTGAAACTGTGCAATTAGCAAATCAGAAAAGCTGCAATTTAGGATCTGCTGCATAACATGACAGAGGTAATAAACTGTCAGTGTGATGATTTCCTTATGTGGTGATGCTTCAGCACATGTTTTAAATCTGTTACGAAGCGAATATTGAACCAAATCTTGACTTTAATCGCCGTGTCTGTCATTAAAATCATAGTGTTTTCAAATGTTTTGAATACAAATCCCACTTCCTCCCGCTGAAGTAGCAGAACGTGAATCATCTGCAACTTTTTCATTTGCATGTTGGACTTTATCCAGTTTATTTGGAGCCGACGAAGCTTAAAGATGCGAGTTTTAAACGGCTGCACGATGAAGCAACCTGCAGAAATGTGTCACCGCGCTGCTCAAACCGAAACAGAAGTTTGGAAGCGACTGCGGCGACTCGTGTTCTCGGTGTGACCAGGGAATTCATTTCCCCGCTGGACAAAAATCCTGGAAAGCCGCATAAGCCGAACGTTCCTGACATGTTCTGGAGAAGCAGATGCGGTGGAAATACGAGGCCTGATGTTTTCTAAACGTTTCTCTCTCTACATGTGTTTTTTTTTTTTTTTTTTCGCTCCGTCACATTTCAGGATGTACGACGTCCAATCAAATCGCTTCTCAGCCAAAATCCCTCAACGCGCTTCGAGCAGTTACGTCTCTAATATGCGATTACAAGTCTGTAATTAGTGATGTGCTGTAAACATCACCCACATCGTTTCATATACGTTTGTTTCCCTCCAGTTGCATCTGCGATCCAGTTTCTCGATAATTCTGTGTTTCCTCTGCGACTCTCTCTCTGCTGCTGCTGCTGCTGCTGCTGCAGTATAATTTCCCAGCGGGGATCATTACAGGTTCCTGGTGTCTTTTCTTATCTCACGGTTGTTGTTTTCTTTTTTTTTAAGTAGTATGAGTTGGTGCTATTTTCATTCAGCGGCACATAAAAAAATGATGAAAAGAGAAAATTCTGAATGTTCGGGTCAGAACTGGGACGAGAAACTTTTAGCTGCGTGCGTGGAAACAGGTTTTAAGGAAAGCATGAATGAAATCAGTTTGAGAGAAACTTTTTTGGGAGGGAGGGAAAAGTTGATGGAAATAACTGTTGACTAAATGAGGATGTCTGACGTCTTGATGTTTTATTTCTGGCAGCGATGATTCGTTACAGGAACAAAAAGCCCGTCTTCGTGGGCGCCGCTGTAGCTCACCTGGTTGAGCTGGTGTCCCATGTGCAGGGCTACAGTCCTGATGTGGAGGTCATGAGTTCGAATCCCGCTCATGACCCTTTCCCACATGTCCTCCCTCCATTCTTCTCCCCTACTTTCCTGTCTCTCTCTCACTGCGCTATCATTAAAGGCACAAAGGCCAAAAAAAAAGCCCCTCTTCGTTTGTCTTATCTCCGTGGAGCTTTGACCTCACGCTGACCCGCCTGCGTGTCGTGTTTTTGCAGGGACGACAGAGCGAGTGTGTCTGATCCAGGGCACCGTGGAGGCGCTCAACGGCGTCCACGACTTCATCGCCGAGAAGGTGAGGGAGATGCCCCAGAGCACCCAGAAGACAGAGCCGGTCAGCATCCTGCAGCCGCAGACCACCGTCAACCCGGACCGCGTCAAACAGGTCAGCCGCCCGTCTCACTTCTGCTCCTCGCCGGCTTACTCGAGCTTTAAGCGAAAAAAACACAATCCTGTGTGTGTGTGTGTTGTTTTATTAGTTGTGTTTGTGTGTGTGCCAGCTGGGCGTGTGAGGAAGAGAGGGAGGGAAGTGGTTGGCGTTGGAACGACAAACTGTGTGCGTCTGTGGTCGAGTTGTGATTTTCTGTCTGAGTTAAGCTGAATGAGGCACTAAAAAAAACAAAAAAAACACAATGATGGCAAAGCAAGAACATGTAAGCAGAGGAGGGAGGGAAAGAAAGAAAGGGAGAGTAGAATGAAACAGAAGAGGAACAAAGAGACGACGATGGTGGAAAAGCACTAAAAAAAAACATAAGAGAGGAAATAAGAGGAAAGAGAGATGAGCTCTGTAGGGACGGGAGGCAATAAATGTTTTAAGTGTGAACATTTAGGCTGCACATGTGACACACACGCCAACAGGAAACAGCTTTCTGCTAAAGGAGGATGTGTTGGTGGTGATCACTTTCACACACACACACACACATGCATGCACACACACTTTGGTCAGGTCTTAAGCAGCAGCAGAGGTTTGGGGGATGACTTCAAATAAATTCAGACCATCACCTACAAGTGTTCATGAAGCACATTGAAGAAAACCCACCGACGAACTCTTCTGTCATCATTTTACACGTTTGTCGCCGTCGTCACTCATAAAGCGGCTCAACCTCTTATTTTTCATCCATCTTCATCTATTTGCAGCTGCATAATTTCACCCGTTAAACTGACAATAAAGTGTCCAAGTCGCCAAAATCAAGAATATTTAAATTGGAGCGGCTCTGAGTTTATCTTCAGTTATCGTCATGCACGCAGAAATTAAGATTTAAAATCAGTAACTGCAGCCGTCTCTGGTGTTTTTTGGTGGTAAAAAGTAGAAATAGGTTTGTAGTGATTTGCAGTAACGCCGCACTTTAAAATAATCACAATAAAAGATTATTTATTAAGGTTTAAGGTTAGTTTTCAGTTTCTTATTCAGCATGTTAATATTTATCAGAAGGTCTGAGATCGAAATCAGAGCTTGAACTTTGCATTAATAATAAAAACAATCATAACATTAGTCAAATCAAATGCTACTTTGAGCGCTTTCCAATAAAAATGAAATGAAACTGAAATAAAATAAGCACACAGAATAACTGATAAAAGTAGAAAGTAGACCAAGAAGCTGTAAAATAAAATCAGGAAAAGCTCTCCGATAAAAATGTGTTTTAAGAAGTGACTTAAAAGAGAGCACAGAGTTCAATGACCTGATTTCCTGAAATCCAGTGTTATTGTCATTTAAATAAGGATAAAAGATTCTGTTGTTAAGATTCAACAAACAGCTCCGACGAAGCTTCAACTGTCTAACAAAAACCCACAGATTTTTCACCAAGTTGGCTTTTGTTCGGAAACTTTCCGCCGCTCCCACGAACTCTGCCGATCGAGCGCCAATACCAGCTGTGTAATGGAGGACAATTAGTGCGGCCATTGATTACGATCCCGATCTGTTTAAGTGATTATCATCGTTCTCTCTTCATGATTGCTGCCTATTGATTAGTCAGGTCTGGCATTGTTTCCATCTATCGACTGCTCGGGGCTGCCAGACACTACGTTCACACACACACACATGAGCAACAACACAGTGGGTTTTTTTTTTTAAATGACACTGGAACGAGTCTTGAAAGGCTCTTTAAAGGCAGCATCAATAAAAAGCCCGGTGACATGTGCTGCCGAGTGAAACACATTTTTTCTCCTAATGTCCCAGAAGTTTCTGTTTTTTCCTCCTCGGCTCCGGTGTTGCGTTAGAGTTGCGTACGTTTTCCCCCCCGATGCATGCGATTTCTCATCCTCTTGTCACGAGCGGGATCGGGAGGAGGGGAAGCAGCGCCGTGCCTTTATACTTCTGAATAATTATCAGAGTTGTGCACAAGGAGTCCTCGGGAGTGTTGCGCAGTTTCCGAGGTGCAGCTATGAAGAGAGCTTTATGCATAATTAATCAATCCGACACGCTGAACTCTCCAGCCCACACACACACACACACACACACACACACACAGTCGTGCAAACAGCTGCAGATGATATTGCGAAATATCTGCACATGTGGCGCCGTGTGTTGCTGAGCGCTAGCGGAGTGACAGGTAGGACTCGGTAATTGCCTCCCTGACTGACGGCGACGACGCCCGGCTCGCTGCTCCGCCAGCAGACAGACGGCGCTGAGGTCAGGGCCGAGTTTTTTCCACGCCAAAACTCAGGTTGCTGTTGCCAGGCAACCCCGTCGAGATTCCAGGAAGTTCAGACGACGTGTTAATTGCCCGAGCTTTAGTGCTGGTAGGCGGAATTTGTTACTACCGGACCGGCGCAGGTTAACATGTTCTTATTCGTTCCACCAAAGTTTCCTGCGCCGCCGATGTGTTTGCGTTCGCTCCGGCTGAGCCCGAGGCTGAGTGACAGCTGAGCGACGCTGTTTGGGATGATGCGAACAGCCGCGGGGAGACAGGCAGGCTAATAGCTGCTGATATTTAGACACTTATAATAGAGGGCGAATCCCCCTGTTGCTCTTCAGGCTATTTATACCATGTCAGAGAGGCAACTAAATGGATTTGCGCGGCATCTGACGACACACAGATGCACACATGCTCCCAAAGAAAACCCCGCACCGAAATAACCTCTTCAACTGAGCCGGACAGCAAAACGCCACGACGGGTCAGACCGAGGGAGGCTGGAGTTCTGATTCTAGCAAGAAAAAGCAGATGTTTCTCCTAAAAATGAGATAAAAAAGAATATTACTGTGGCCAGAATCTGTTAAAGACGACATCTTACAGGCAAAATCAAGGTTTTTAAGATAAGATAAGATCAAGTTTTGTTAAGATTAGTGACAGTTAAGATGGGTTGGGTTGTTAAACACTTGACTTTGGTGTATTTTCACATTAGAAAAGCTTCAGAAATAAAGTTTTGTTATTGTTTTAGAATTAATTTATATAGCAGAAGAGCTTTAACTCCAATTCTAGCAAGAAAAAGCAAAATGTTTTTCTTAAACATTTGGTAAAAAACATCAAAAGAACATGACTGTGGCATTTTAAGGCACCCTAATCTGTTAAAGACAGCTTCTTACTGGTAAAATCAGGGTTTTTAAGATAAGATAAGATCAAGTTTTGTTAAGATTAGTAACAGATAAGATGAGATGAGATGTTAAAAGCTTGATTTTGACTGAATCAGGTCTTTAGGATCCACATATTAAGAACTTCAACTGAAATTCTTACAAGAAAAAGCAAAATGTTTCTCTTCAAAATGAGATAAAACTATAAAAATCATATTATGTTGATGCTGTAATATGTTAAATGCACCATCTTGAAGCCCTGCTGGAGGAAAAATCTCATTTTTTACCTTGTTAACGTGACGTATGGTGGTTTTTCAAAACACTAGACGACGCATAAGACAAAAACAAGGATACAGCTTTTTTGGAGTTTCATCGATAAAAACTGAAGAAACGTCCCAGAATCTTGCACGATGGAGCTTCATTCTTTCATTTCTTCTTCTGTGGTTTCCAGTTTGAGCATGTTTGAGGTGAGCTGGTGTGCTCGAGTTGGGAAGGGTTCATAGTGAAGGAAAAAGCAGGATTATTGTCAGGTGGAGGAAAAGCTTTTACTTTTACTCACAGCAACGAGTGTTTTAGGCGTCAAATCAAACATGATCATTTGTTTTCCTGCGTTAGCTCCGTGCTGCGATGGAAAGTAGATTTAAAAAAATACAAAAATACACTTCATGGAGCTTGTCAAAGTGTTTTTCTTAAGTTTCGGCGTCACACAAGACACATCGCGTCGTATGTTTTTATTATTTCTGCGTAAAATGGTTTAAAATTGTTGTTATAGTCGTAATAAGCTTGGAGAGTAAACTGGAAACCCAACGTGATCAGTTTGTGGTCAACTTTGTCAAACAAAGCAACACACAACCCCAAACAGAACATACTTCAGGTCAGTGGTTCATCAGCAACCTGAGCAGACGCGGTAGACCTTCACTGAGGTCTGGACACAACCACAACAACACAAACTCTCCTCTGAAAACACACATTCACACCCTCACATGCGAGCCTCTGAAAGACGAGTCGGTGCAAAATGTCTTCTTCTTGTTGCGGCTGTCGTAGCATGTGCTGCTGGCATTTACCGGCTGACCTATAGAGAGGGAGGAGGAAGAAGAAAAACATATCTGTGGAGAATGTCAGAACAAAAGGAAAAGGAGGACGAAGATGACGTGAAGATGGATGGAGAGAGGAGGGGGAGCGAGGACGAGCGGAGCCAAAACAAGAGTCTGGCTGGCTGAGTGGGTGACTGAAAGCTGGAAGCAGATCTGAACTCTTGTTAGCCGACAGCTGCGGAGTGACGGAGGGCTTCGCTGGAAGAAGCAGCTGCCGGTAGAAAGAAAAACAGAGCAGCGGCGGCGGCGGCGGCGGCGACACCGACAGACGCTTCGAGGCCGCGTAACGGACGGCGATTTACGAGCTCCGACGAATTCCTTTGCGCAGCCTAACGAGGTCCGACGTGACGCGCGGACCGGGAGGATTTACCGACCGGTTTTATCGCTTCTGTTGTTCGAGCTTTTGTTCCCACCTCTTGAGTGCGCTCTTGTAAAATCGTGCCCCCGTTTGGATCCAAATTTACATATTCATAGTTTGCAAAGGGCATCAAGTGCTCTCAGCGGTGACTCACACAAATTGAATTTGCAAACAAACCATTTAAGTGCTCAAACCTGCGCGAGAAACCGCATCTCCGCAGTCGGAAAGTTTCCCACGTAGAAGTTGTTCCATCAGGCTTGAAGTGAGAATATTTCGATTTTCCCGGTCAGTCCTCTGCTGCTCTTTGACTCCTTATCTCTCGTGCAGCTGTTGCTTAATTTTGTTTTATCTCGGAAGTGACTTCAAAGCGACAATGGTTATCGGGCTGAAACGAGGCGGTCGCTTAGCAAAAGTTGCATAATGTGAACACGACCTTTGGCTCCTCTCGGGTTCTACAGCTTCACCAAAAACACCAAAACAAACAAGATGCACGTCGAGGTTTGAGGTTACAATGAAATTCGTGCAGCATGCATCTAAAATTAAAACTATGTGGAATGCAGCTGCAGTTTGAGGTCGCCGCGCGGCTCGCTTGTGGTCGTTTCTGTTTCACCTGCTGGCTGTAAAGTGAGTCTTTAAAGGAGGCCTCCAGCAGCAGCGATTGCTCCATAAAAGCCGCAGCCCTCCGGAGACCTCCCGCGCTCTGTTGATGTGTAATGCAGTGAAGGAGCACCTACTCGCTGCATCGATATCAGCTTCATCTTCACACCGCTCCCCCCGTGAGATCAGCTGGAGAACAGCCCGTGGTTTTGTTGTGGTTTTTGTTGTTCTATTTTTGGCCATCCCCCCTTTTTTATTCACACACACGCCGCAAAAATACTGCACGTTGGCATTGTTTGGCTGCGATGACAACGCTCAGCTCCGCTCAGCTCCGCCGTGGGTGTTTCCCCCTCCAGGCCCCTCTTCCTGCGGCCGCTTCCTGCGACCTTTCACCTCCGCGGGAACACCTGTTTCCTACTTCCTGTTATTGCTGCAGGAAATCTGAGCATAAATGTTCGGGGAGGCGGAGGGGAGACGTGGACTCGCTGTGTGAAGGACCACGAGCTCTGCTGGCAAGACAGAAACAATTCAGCTTCGGCCAAACGATGAGTCAAAGCCGCAGCAGAAGTTGTGTGTTGCTGCTGATGGATGAATGAATGAATGAATGAATGAATGAATGAATGAATGAATGAATGAATGAATGAATGAATGACTCAATCAGCTTTATATCACAAGAGACTTACACTTGTGTTGAAGTGGACTTGTGATAGAGCTGCAAAGATTAATCAATTGTCAATTCTGAAACTAATTGCTAATTATTGATTGATTTGAGTCACTTTTTAGGGAAAGAAAAACGACAAATTCTCTCATTTTAGCTTCTTAAATGTCAATATTTTCTGTTTTTCTTTCCTAAACTTTGGCAGTAAACTGAAAATTTAATTTTAAAAAAATTGATTTATAATAAAAAATAATGTTTATTCATAGAGCATTTTACAAAATCCAAATAAAAAAAAGAAGAAGATTAAAACAGTGTTAATCAGTAACGACAGTTCAGATGAAATGAAAGTAAAATGATGTTTTAAGATGCGACTGACTCAGCCGACCTGATTTTCTCGGGCGGATGGTTCCAGATTTTCATCCTTTATCTGCCGTCTTATGTGTGGATCGTCATTTTTTCAGCATTTTCTGCTCATTTACGGACAAAACAACTCGCTGAAAAAAGTCCACTGGATAATTAACAATAAAAATAATCAGTCAGCCGCAGAGTGAACCAACTTCAGCGGATATATTCTGCTGTTGGACACATTTTCTGTTTTTAGTTTGAGGAATTTTTCGGTAAATTGCTGCGCTAATATAAAAACATTTGTTAGCATCGTAGCTCACAGCTAATTAGGCTACTTTACTGAACGTTGTCATTTCAAACCCCCCAAAGATTCCACTCCTAATCATCCATCCATTATCTCTACACCTTAATCCTCACTAGGGTCATGGGGGGCTGGAGTCTATCCCAGCTGACTCAGGGTGAAGGCAGGTTCACCTGGACAGGTCACCAGTCTATTACAGGGCTACACTTAGAGACAGACAACCAAGCACACTCACATTCACACCTACGGACAATTTACAATCACCAATTAACCTCAACATGTTTTTGGACTGTGTGGGAGGAAGCCAGAGAACCCGGAGAGAACCCACGCTGCACGGGGAGAACATGGAGAAAGATCCCCCCCACCGGGACGCAAACCGGCGACCTTCTTGCTGCGAGGCAGCAGTGCTACCAACTGCACCACCTTGCAGCCTCACTCCTAATCACCTAAACTGAATTTTCATTTATGATTTGGAAAAAAACACGTGATTTAATTTAGAAAGAAACACATCTTCTGTCTGGAAGGTGACGCCGTCGGAGAGGCCTCCAGTTTGAAGGAAGCTCGAACCTTTTATGAGCGACGGTGGTTCAGGTGGTAGAGCGGGTTGTCCTCCAATTGCAAGGTTGGTGGTTCGATCCCCTCCACAGTCAAAGTGTCCTTGGGCAAGACACTGAACCTGAAGTTGCTCCCAATAGCAGGCAGCACCTCACATGGCAGCTGTGTCACCATTAGTGTGTGAACGAGTACAAGTTCAATCAAAATTTGCAGAACAAGTATAAAACATCTGTTCTATTCCAGTGACTTGTGATCACGATTTTACTCTCCAAGCGTCACTTTTTACAGTACTCTGGATTCTTACCTTCTTGCATAACATTGAATCTGTTTTTTTTTTTTCTCCTCCCTGTCAGTTCTGTGATCTGCAGCTTCGGCCTCATTCTGCTGAGTCATCAGAACAACAGGCAGCCCGCCTCTCCGTGTCTCTTATCGGCTCCAAACAGAGATGATTGAGCGTCTGCGTCACATTATCTCCGCTGTAATTCACATTTTTACCTCACGTACGAGCGGCACGGACAGAAAAAAAGCTAAATCAAGCTTAAGAGTCTTTGTTTAGGTTATCGTTTCCTTGCAGACAAAAAAAGGAAAATGTTGTACATGCAGAAATAAATATCTGCCACGGAGGGAGTGTTTGCAGCAGCAGCAGAGCGGCGGTTTTCGACCTCCCTCGTCTTTGGTGGGAGAGGAGTTAACCACAAAGATGTTTCATTATCTGACAGTTCGTTTTTTTTATCTAAAAGAGGCCTTTTGATTTGTTTTTGCATCACCCGTAAGTAGCTGCAGCACTCTGTCCGCCGCACAAACACTCCATCCTTTTATTTAGACGCGTGAGGAGCTAATGGCCTTCCCGAGTGTTGCTCCGCGTGCTTTCGAGTCCTCCGGTAAAAAAAAAAAAAAAGCAGCTCGTATATCAGCCGACTGTTCTATAGTGTGGAGGAGGAGGAGGATGAGAAATTATCACAGGTTATGATCTCCTAATGCGTCTGAGGGGGATTTAATGAACGCTATCGCACACATCGCTTCTCGTGTCCGCCGCAACACAGCCGCCGACAAATCACGTCGGTGTACGTTCTCATTAGCGATTTATGATCAGCGTCGGACGGATGGAGGGTCTGGATTAGCGTAGATTAGTTCATCGTTTAGCCCTCCGATCCACAGGTTGGAAAAGCATCAAAAAAATCACCAAAATTACACCGTTTATCAGAGCCAGAAACTGTAAAAACTAAAAAATTGTGCATATTTTTCCCTTTCCGATGGTCCTTGAACCACTCGTGTGCGATATAGAGCTCCATCGTGAAAATTTAACTAATTCTAAGCTTAATATTGTGACATTTTATCGAGGTCACTTTGTCTTCTAATTAAAAAGTTACGGGAAATAATTAATAATTCAGAGTTTTCACCAGAACTCGGCTGAACTGCAGGCTGTGTTGGAGAAGTATAATAGTATGTAACATAAACTATATATACAATAACATCTGTTGGGATTTGGACACAAGTTGCCCATCGATTCCATTTATTTTTCAGTTTTTTACATAAATAATCACTTCTCATTTTGCATGCTTCATGACATTATATTGTATTCATACTGGACAGAAGACATTTTTCAAGAAGACAAGTTCTCTCTACTTGTAGCTGTGGTTGTGCTGCTTCCATAGCGGTGCAGGATTTGATATTGCAGAGATAAATGTGAGTAAAACATGATGCCCAGAAGCTGCTTGGGGTCCAAAGAGGCTTTAGTTCCAACCAGATTCAAATCTGATCTCAACCAAAACTACATATTTAATCCTAATAGTTAAAAAAAAAAGAACATTTTGTTTTATTTTAACAGCATGACAGCGACATGAATGTCACATGTAGGACGCAGCGTGAGGTCGGAAAATCCGACGTCTATTTTATCCTGCAACTGATGCACCGAACAAAAATGCACATCGGCAGCCATCGGCCTCGTCACGACGCAATAAATCTGCTTCACACCTGTTGGAAAGCCGCGGAGGATTATTCGACGGACAGGATGACAACCAGGAATAATTCTCCCGCTGTTCAAATAGTCCCTTTAAATCCCTCCAAATGAGAGGAAGCTCCCCTGTCATGACGTCGCGCTGCAGCAACGTACATTTTGTTTCTGCGCGTACGTGATCCAACGGTAACCAAAAACAAAAAGAAAAGATTCATGGCCCCCCTTTAATTTTTTTTAAATGCAAAAAAACACATAAAAACTAAAGAATGTTGCTTCATGTTGCGTGTTTCAAGTTTAATGTCCTCAGGAGAGGAAAATCTGCTCCGTAAATCACCTCAACTGCAGCGTAAAGCCGTCCTAACTCGTCCCATGTGTGCCTCGCGTATACATTAAAGTTTATATACTGTGTTTGTACTAGTGTGTGCATTGTTTGTACAGAAGGAACAAAATGGAGTCAGAAGAAGCCCCGATAAAAGCACTGCATACATGTCAAAGTGTGCAGGGATGGTACACATGTGTCCAGGTCAACACGCTGCGTTCCCTCGGTGTCGCTCATTGTGCCCAGCTCTTCTGTCATCCCGCTATTTTTAACCCGCAAAGGGGGTTTCTGGTCTCCTGGACGCGCCAGAGAATGGAAGGAGGACGAGGGATGACACGGGGAAGGCCGAGCGAGGTATAGCGGCGAAGCGGGAGAGAGAGCGAGAGAGGCGACTAAGCCCGAGGATCAGTAGGAGGCAGATTAAGCTAAAGTCCCCTGCTTAAGACTTCAAAGTTCAAACTCCAGCAGTTGTTCGCCGTCCCGCGTGTCCGTGTGGATGTCGGCGAGCGCGCGTCGGCTTGTTTATCTGTCGCAGGGTTCTCAAACAAACGAAAGTGTGAATTCTTTGCGTCCCGAGTGTGTGTTCTAGCGTCCGGCGGCGACGCCGGCAGTCGAGCTCGTGACCCGGATGGAACGCGCAGAGCTCCGGGCGAGACGGCGATTCATCATCGCCAACGGTGACAGCTCTAAAACGGACGATTCCAAACTGGAACAAATATCAAATACCGGGCGTGTTGACCTGTTTGGAAAAAGTTTTTAATTTCAGGGAACCGAGATGCTAAAACGTCGGCTCAGAGGAGTCAGAGGGAAAGGTCGAGAATAACCGCAGAGGCTGTGGTTTGTTTGCTTGTTAGAAAGCAGGAGATCTATAAATGTGCAGATTGTTAATGTAGGTCGGTGGCAAAGTGATAAACTTTTAGAGCTACATGGATAAAACGAGTTTATTTCCATTTTACAGTCTGAACCGCGTAAAAATCCCAAAATATTTAAACTCCAATTGAATTAAACACCTTCAGGTCACTATGTAAAGCTCTGAGTGATTTTTTTTTACATGTTTTATTGTCTGAACTGCATAAAAAACAAAAAAATTGTCAAATTAACCATCATTTCTTGCATTATTTTGGTCTCCAATTAAATATATAATACCTTCAGGTCACTCTGTAAAGCTCTGAGTGAATTTTTTGACATGTTTTACTGTCTGAACTGCATAAAAACCCAAAAATATGTCAAATTAACCATCATTTCTTGCATTATTTTTCATGTCCAATTCAATATAACACCCTCTGGTTACTCTGTAAAGCTTTGAGTGAAGTATGCAGCACATTCTGGCTGCACGTCGCAATACTTCTAAAAATTTTATTTACCTTAGCATAGCAAACAGGGTATTTTGTACTATAAATGCTGAGGGTTTTGTTTAATTTCCACATCGTTTCAAAACATTTTTATAGTAATAAATGTGGCGCTGTAACCACAGCATGTTAATATGTGAATAAAACACTTTATATCCAAACTACAATGTGTAAAAATCAAGAATGAATCCATCAAAATGCTTCCGAGGATGTGCAGAAGCTAATTAATGCTAAATGCTACGTAGCAGATGTTGCATGCGGACTTTGAATTACAAAGAGCTGACGTGATGCACAAGCAGAAGTTCTGGTTTAATCCCACCGAGCGACTATTTTAGTAAACGAGCTTACGGTGGCCACATTTTCCACTAATCTGAATACGAACACGCAGCGTCGACATCTCGGGAGATTTTTGTAAAATTAGACGGCAGAAAGGGGAGAACGGCGACGGAGAGGCAGCCGGCTGGAAGCTGCGCGTTAATACATCTGCATGTCAAGGTCAGAGCCTGGCAGACTGGTGCGACATGCCACGTGTACGTGTGTGTGTGTGTGTGTGGTCGTAGCTGTTAACAGCCCGCATGCATCCACTATTGTAAAATGAAACATCGCTCTCTGAAGTCTTCGGAGACCTCGGCGGCCCGCTTGTCGCCGCCGCTCGTCCACAGATTGATTGATGAGGCAAACGTTTGTCTCCGGCGGCCTCTGCGTGAGGACACGGGGACGTTTTCGGGGCAACCGGGACGCTTCAGAGCATCTGCGTTGCCGCTCGATCCGCCTCGACGCTCGACAACTTTTAATTACAGCGTGTCAGGCGTCGCATTCATCGGCGGCATTTTAGCAGATTTTCAGAAACCCTGTGCGCCGGCTGCTTCCGGACACGATGACAGTAATGCGATAAGAGTTTTTTCCCAACGTTTGGTGTAATTATTTGCCCTCGTAATCAATGTCAGCGAGTGTGAGTCACTCCTTACGTTCGCTGTTGCCCTGACAACAGATACAGGTCTGAAATGTTCACTTTGCTTCTTGGTTTTATTTTTAATTTTCAGTGGTGCTGTTATTTTTCCTGCTCATTAATTATCCATTTTTCTCGACCACTAAGTCGGAGAAGGTAGGAAACATCTACTGAGTGTCCAGCGTGGAAACTGTGAGGTTTGTTGGATGGAAGAGAAAGCAGGCGTTTGTTCTATCCCTTAAATGTTGTCGTTATGGTGTGACGAGGCACAGAAGTAGATGATGAAGTACAGCTGCATACAAGGACTCACACAGTCTTTAAAAAAAATGTGATAAATGGCCGTAGCCTCCAGATCGGACCAGTGAAACCAATGCAGGCGTTCATTAAACCTGCATTCTTTCTAACAGCCAGCAGGAGGCGACTCCTCTGGTTGCAAAATAAGTCCTAATTCTCACTTATTTTTTGCATCAGTAAACAATTTCCTAATGGGTTTATGGTCGCAAGAGCTAGTTTCAAGTTTCCTTCAGTGCATCACAGTGTTTATTTTTAAAATTATGGTTCCATTTACAGTAAAATGGATGATAATGGAGGGTATGAGTGAAAGCAGCATTCACCTCTCATTTCTTATGTTTGGCAATGGCCACATGCATTAAACCTGCATTCTTTCTAACAGCCAGCAGGAGGCGACTCCTCTGGTTGCAAAATAAACCTGTTTGTGTGAGAAAATGATCCGACTTCTCACTTATTTGTAGCCCCAGTAAACATTTTCCTAATGAGTTTATGGTCGCAATAGCTAGTTTCAAGTGTCCTTCAATGCATCACGCTGTTTATTTTTAAAATTATGGCTCCATTTACAGTAAGATGGATGATAATGGAGGGTATGAGTGAAACTAACATTCACCTCTCACTTCTTATGTTTGGCCAAATTCAAGGTTTTAAAATAGTCAAGAAACCAGTGGGCGAAATCATCGTGGCTACATCTGACTTTAATTTACCGTGTATTTGTAAAGTTCTGTCGAGTTAAACGTTGATGCTGGAAAGTAGTTTTGATCCAGTGCCCTCTGATCAATATTTTGGAAATTGTCAAACCAGAACAAGCGACACAATGAGGCTGTTAAGGCGCCACAAACATGAAAAGAATTAGTCTGGATTCTAATGTGGGCAGATTTGTTCTAAAATGGTGACATATAAATGGACGATGCGTTAAACCTGCGTTCTTTCTAGTGGCCAGCAGGAGGCGACTCCTCTGGTTGCAAAATAAGTCTGATTGTATGAGAAACTGATCCTACTTTTCACTTATTTGTTGTCTCAGTTGACGTTTTCCTAATGAGTTTATGGTCTGAATTGCTCGTTTCAAGTCTCCTTCAGTACATCACAGTGTTTATTTATTTAGTTATGGTCCCATTTAGAGTAAAATAGATAATAGCGGAGGGTTAGAGTGTGGCTACCTTATGCTAAAGGCTTCTAAACAGTGGTCAACAAACCAGTGGTCGTTATCATAGTGGCTACATCTGACTTTAATTTACCGTGTATTGGTAAAATTCTGACGGATTAAAGGTCGATGCTGGAAAGTAATGTTGATCCATACAAGACTGTTGAGGGGCCACGAAGCTGAAAAGAATTAGCCTAGCGTTGTCAAGTTTCTTTGAAAATGGTGACATTTAAATGGACGTAGTCAATGCAGATGTTCATTAAACCTGCATTCTTTCTAACAGCCAGCAGGAGGCGACTCCTCTGGTTCCAACATAAGTCTGTTTGCATGAGAAAATGATCCGACTTCTCACTTATTTGTTGCCTCAGTTAATGTTTTCCTAATGAGTTTATGGTCTGAATTGCTCGTTTCAGTTCTCCTTCAGTGCACCATGATGTTTATTTAGTCAATTATGGTCCCATTTGGAGGAAAATGAGGCTGTTAAAGAGCCCCAAACCT
>NW_007578895.1:26067-29141 GCF_000690725.1 Stegastes partitus | reverse complement strand
TTTTTTTGCTTCACTTTTCTAAATACAAGTATTTCTTTTCTTTTTTCATTTTTTTGTTAAAATTTTACTTTAACAAAGCAAAGAAGTGTTTTTTTTTTCTTTTTGTACTATTTTGCTATAAATTCCTGCACTTCAAGCCGCTGTTGTTTCAGATTTGGATCAATATATAAATAAATATAATAAATATAAATATAAAATAATAAATGTTGAGCTATTATTCTAGTACGTTAACTTCCTTCCTATTTCTCTGCTTGAGAGGACGTGCAAATGCTAAACTACCCTAAATGCTACGTAGCAGAGCTCCGGATTTGCATGCAAACTCTGAATTACAAATCCTGTTGCTTGCATTATTTTTTCATCTCCACTTTAATAAAACACCCTGAGGTCACTCTGAGCAGCGTTTGTGAGGAGATTCCCACTTTTTTTATTGCACATTTAGCTCATAAATACCATTATTCATGCATTTATTTTCACTTTAGCAGAGCAAGCAGGGAGTTCTCTAACTGTTTTACTATAAATTCCTGCACTTTAATCAGCTTTTGATGAAGATTTTGACCATTTTAAGTAATAAATGTTGACAAATTAGCTGTTTTATTGTAATAATACAACCACAATGTGTTAATAAGTGGTTGCCTTTCTTCCACATGAACGCATTTCATCACTACACTGTTTGTTCTCCTGTGAATCTGTGCAGGAAAAACGTTCACATCACCGTCGCGCTGATGACTCCAGCCGCACCGTTTCTATTATTGCAGTCGGGTTGAGGAAGGAGGCGATCCTCCTCGAAGCTCGACAGAAAATAGAATCGCTCAGCCTCAGCGGCGTTCACACTTTGTTAGCACTTTGCTCTTCTCATTAATCTAGGCAGGACAGCAGATTGTGGCGGAGCGTCGGATAGCAGCGGGACGTAAACAGACGCTCGCTGCGTTACGTGCCGCACAGTAACAACTCACTAATCAATGGGAACCGGCCGCGAACTTCCATTTAACTCCGAGAGAGGAGCGAACGAAAGCAAGAGAAAGAAAGAAAAAAAAAAATCACAGCTGTTAATCCCACAGAGAGAGACGCCTCGCAAACAAACACTCGGAGCAAAGATAATTCTCTAATATTCAACTTGAAGCGGTGTGAAGTGACGACGCCACGCCGTCGCCGGGTTTGAATTCGCTCCTGTTATCGGCTCCCTCCCGCACGCCTCTTTGCTAATTTTCCATTTCTATGTAAATTCATCTTCCGGAAAGCTGCAGTGCGGAGCAGGAGCCGGGCGATACAGCGACAACCTCTGCATCCGGGCCGCCNGCGTGGACACTGGTGTCGAACAAGTTTACTGTAAAAGTGTTGACATCTAAACGCTCCTGCCCTCGGTGTGTTCGCTGTTAGCAGTTTGACAGTTTTTGGCCTTCACAGACCTCCAGCAGCCTGAACTCGTTCCAAGTCGTCCCTGAATCCAATCGCCCCGCTCGCTCTGCCGCTGACATTGATTTAGACTTATGTGCTAAGCCGGCATCCCTGCTGAAGTCGACACTTCCCATCGCCGCTCCTTCGCGCTATTTGCCTGAGTGTATTCATGAACAGGAGATTGGCTTTGACCTCTGACCTCGGGCCCAGCAGCTGCAGCAACAGGACGTTCTAGTCAGCAGCTGGATGGACGCCAAAACCCTCCTCTGCTCCGTGGACGGGGGGAAAAAAAGTTTCTCCCAGCTGATATGAAGCTCTTCAAGGAGGACAAAAACAAAAAAAAGAAAAGGGGGAGGAGACACCAGAGATGAGAAAACGTGGAAAAACTGAACACCAGAGCAGCTGAGGGGGTAAAAAAAAAAAGAGAGAAACATGAAAGAGTTGTCGCTGCAGGAGAGGCTGCCTGCACGCTGCCAACTGTCACATAATCTTCTTTGTGGCAGCTCTGCAGAAAGGTGCTGCGAGCAGAGGATTGTGGGTAGGCGGGAGGCTGCCTGGCTGAGTCGGCCATTAGAGCGAGTCGAAGCAACAGCGTCAGCGTCATCAAAACCGGGATGAAGTTGATGATTTCATGTTAAATGCCCTTCAGAGCGGCATTGTGTGTGTGTGTGTGTGTGGGGGGGAGTGTGTGTGTGTGTTTGACCTTGTGCAAAGAGGTTTATTGAACAGAGAAAACAGAAAGACACGAACGCTTTAAATGCAGAGGGAAGAAGATTGCGGCGGTAGAAAACCTTTTCAGGTTGATGAAAAGACACAAAGACGGCAGAGATTTAAAAGGACTGTACGTTATGAAAAAACGAGACGGAGGGGAAGGAAAAAAGAGGACAATATGGAAGTGGAAAGAAAGCAGAGGTGGAGGAGGAGGAAGAGGAGGAGGAGGAGGAGTGGAGGCGAATGGAGAACCTCATTAGCAGAGAATCGGTGGGATATAAAGATGGTAGATGTGATCATTAGCACCAGGAGGGATTCAGACATCGCTGTACGCCACTGTTTATCCTCCCACTTCTACACCAACACTGTGTGTGTGTGTTTCAGTGCAGAGGATGAAAGGGTTCATGGGTACAAAATAAAAAAATATAAAATCTTTTCGGCTCCTTCACCGCCTCACCCGCTGCTCGTCGTTTATTTTATCCGGCGTCGTCACCTCGACTGCAGAACAACGCTCGCAAAACAGAAAACACGCTGATGCAAAACGACACCGCTGAATGCAATTTAATGCAGAGGAGCCACGTTTTTTTATTTTCATTTTTTTAAATGGAAAACCGGTTTGTGACCCGCCGTAATGACGGGAAGCTGAACGGCTGTTTACATCAAAAAAACAAAAACGGGATCATTACTGTTCAGGCGCCGACGCCGCTGTGATCATCGGCTCGCATTAGTCGAAGGCCAAAACCGTGCACTTTATGCAAATCATAATAACCATAAAAAGGTTGGAAAAATAACCGCCGAGGTTACGTCTGTGGTTTGTTCGCTAGTTAGAAAGCAGGAAATGTAGAAACGTGCAGATTTTTAATGAAGCTTGGTGAGAAGGTAGGTCGGTGGCAAAGTGATTAATTTTCCGTGCGGATAGCGGAGCTGATCATTTATCGGCATTTTAATGAGTGAAAGGCAACAAAAAC
>NW_007578895.1:19625-24466 GCF_000690725.1 Stegastes partitus | reverse complement strand
CATTTCAAAGTCCTCCTTTTCTTTATCGAGGCCACCTCTTTTTTTTTTTTTTTTTATCTCCTCTGCCCTCCCGGTTCTCTCTCTTTCTGCTCTTAATATAAATATTCAGACGGGCAGCAGATATTTTTTGTCTGCGCACTTGTTTGCTCGGCGACCAGCGTGCAGCAGCAGCAGCAGAAGTCCACAACACGTGCTGCAGGTGTCCTCGTTGGTGAGAAACGCCGTCGCAGAAGCAATTTCTGCTGCTTTGTTTGCGCCAAAGAGCAAAGTAACACGTTTTGTGGCAACAAGTTTCAGCAGAGAGCGTTTTTTTAATTTTATTTTGGGTTGTTGTTGTCGAATCTGAGTGAGTCTCACACCTTCCTCTGGTCGGGTTCCAGTCAGCAGAGGGAGGCTTCATTGTGCAGCCATGCGTCACACCGATGCCTTCACTCTGACGTCACATCTGGCAGAACGTGGAAGTTTGGGTTTTTAAAGGTGAAATCACAGAGTTTGTTCAGCTCCCCCCTCCTCCTCTACAGTCATTGATTATTGACTGCTTAATTGAGAAAACCTGCAATCATGGATGAAGGGTGATTCCAGCGTGTTTCAGTTTGGCGTGTTTCCGTGAGGAAGCGACGGCTCGCACGCGTTTACTGGAACCAACCTCCTGCAGCGTTTGTCTCTTTACAACGGTGAACACAGAAAGCGGCAGCGGCGGCGGCCATCGCGGCTAATCGCATCGCGACCTTGAAATAATCCGGAATGATCCTTTAACCAAACCCAAACAGAACGCCGTCTGATGTCAGCGAACGCAGAATTAGGTCAAACCTGTCTGGGTGAAGGAATGAGGAGCTAAACGCTGGAGGAATTTGTTTTACTATGAAAATGTATGATTATATATTTACATGTTCAGAGAGCCTCTGGAGCTCTGGGCAGAGTGAACAAAAATCAGTTAATTGTTATTTTGGTTGCTTTTCTGTGTTTTATATCATATTGAATATTTTTGTGTTTCAGTAGAAAACGTTTCTGACATTCGTTCAAAGGTGGAAGAAATAAAACTACTTATAAAGAAATGTAAAAAACAAAAAACTTTACTTTACAGTTTTCTATTCAGGGACAGCAGTTAAATCTGAGGGATCCAAACATGTCTGACAGCTGACGAAAGAAGACAAATTTAGTCTCTGATACACCGATCCATTTAAGTTTGGGATTTTTGCTGAGATATTGCATTAGTTTAATAATTTTTTTTATGAAAACGTGTGAGTTTAGACAGAAACATCAGTATCTGGTGAAGCTGTTAGACGTCTGGAACGTGAGTCGACCACACCGTGATGTTTGGACGACGTCAGCAGCAGTTTGCATCAATCGCTCTGAACTTCCAATGAAATTACATTAAACCAACAAACTAGAATGAGTTGGATGAATTCGCCTTTCCTCTCCAGTCAAATGTATTTTCAGTTGTAACCATTATGTAATTGTCCAGACAGGTAGATATAGAGACGGGAACTTCAAATCCAGAGAAAAATGAAGTTATCAAACCAATTTCATGAATTTACCTCAACGAGAATTTAGAAAATTAAGTTGTTGATGCAATGACCAACTGAATAATGTCAACAAAACCCATCGAGATAACGTTTGCAACTTAAAAGAAGCTGCCATTTTTTAAAAATCTTCCAACCATGCATCTAATTAAATAGTGGACACAGGTCCCCTGACATGCTTTTAACCTGCAACATTCCCTCTGAATGTCATGGACGCCATAAAGACGCACAACTAGAGGATATGGACGGCGTTTAATGGCTAAACATTCAATAAATTTAATGTAAGAAATGATTAATAGATTCATCAATAGACCTCATTTTGGGAAAAAAAAAAAAAAAAAAGCAGCATCGTTAGTCGCTCCTCAGCTGCTCGCTTGTTGCCGTGGCGTCACGTTGTCGTAACGACCGCACCGCCGATCGATTCGTACAATAACGCGTCATTTCTCCGTGCAGATACGCGAGACGAGTTATCCGCTGCCGCCGCCGCCGCCGTGTTTTCAGAGAAGTGTGTGTGTGTGCGTGTGTGTATGTGTGTCATCGCCTCGCTCCCTTTCACTACCCTTTGAATGCTGGAGCTGTGTTTCCATGGCAACGCTGACCCCTGGGAGTCAATGTTATTTTTTTCACACAAGTAGCCTCTTTAGAATTCCTCCCTCTCTCTCCCTCTCTCTCTCTCTCCTCTCATCCGTCCTTCCCTCCCACTCTGTTTACCTCTCTCTACCTCTTCCATCGTCTCCACCACTTTGTCTCCTTCGCTTCTTCTTCTCTCGCTGTTATGTACCGATACAGATGGGAAAGAAAGAAAGAAAAAGCTCTCTGTTCGTTACGTGTTGGGCGTCTACCTCGGCTCATCGGAAACTCTGTATTCAGACGTGGTTCGGTCTCTTTTTTTTTGTTGTTGTCTCTCGTCCTTCTCCGGGACGCCTCTCAGAGACACTTCCTGTCAAACTCCCACCGTTCTTCTTCTTCATTTCCTTTTTGTTTAATCGTAACATCACATCGTCTTTTCTTTATTTCCCTCTATTGACTGTACACAGCTTTCTGTAGGCTCCTGCTCTTAATATCATAACCGATAAAAGCGATCATGCACAACAGGAAGGTCAGAACATGTGCAATAGATCAGCTGTAGTACCTGGTTGCGCCACCAGGTGGAGCCTCTTACTGTTTAACACTGTAGTTTCTACTGTAGTTTTGATTATGGGCAGTTCCTGGTTGGCAAATAGAGAGAGTTAGTTGGTAAAGGGGCGCCATGACAAAGATCTCTGTGATGGTTCATGCCGACCGGTGCCACTGTGGCCCGGTGGCGGATCATCTGAACCATTACAGCATCCAATGATACGTGGCCACATTCAAAGCATTAGGAAACAAATAATGTTCACTGAGCTCAGTTTGTGTTACTGATTAATCAGAGGTCGATTGATAAAGCTGCCGATTATTGGTTTAGGAAGTTCTTAAAAACTTGCACCCGTCCTGCAGAGGACTTGGTTGTCCACTGAATCTTTCACTTATGTTTCTTCACTGATGTTTGTTTTTTGTGCTCTCGTTGGAATTTCAGCTTTTCACAGAGTAATAACCTCTGACATCTTGTCTTTTCTCCGACCACAGGCCAAGCTGATCGTCCCCAACAGCACGGCGGGGCTGATCATCGGTAAGGGCGGCGCCACAGTCAAGGCGGTGATGGAGCAGTCCGGGGCGTGGGTCCAGCTGTCCCAAAAGCCCGAGGGCATCAACCTGCAGGAGCGCGTGGTCACCATCAGCGGCGAGCCCGAGCAGAACCGAAAAGCAGTGGAGATTATTGTCCAGAAGATCCAGGAGGACCCACAGAGCTCCTCTTGCCTCAACATCTCCTACTCCAACATCACAGGGCCCGTCGCCAACTCCAACCCCACCGGGTCCCCGTACGCCAACTCGACCGAGGTCATGCCGGCCGCGGCGGCCGCTGCAGCAGCTACCGCCTCCTCTCTGCTCGGCCAGGCGGGCCTGGCTGGGGTGGGAGCCTTCCCAACCACCATGTCCAGCCTCTCAGGCAACGACCTGCTCGCCATCACCTCCGCCCTCAACACACTGGCCAGCTATGGGTACAACACCAACTCTCTGGGCCTGGGGCTGAACCCTGCTGCAGCCTCAGGGGTGTTAGCCGCCGTAGCAGCTAACGCCAACCCAGCAGCGGCCGCCGCAGCTAACTTGTTAGCATCCTATGCCAGCGATGCATCCACCAGCGCAGCTCATCCTGCAGCCAGCCTCGGAGGCTTCTCCCTGGGATCCCTAGCTGCTGCTACGGGGGCCACCAACGGCTACCTGAGCGCCGCGTCGCCACTGGTGGCGTCATCTCTACTGGCCACAGAGAAGCTCGCAGAAGGAGCGAAGGAAGTGGTCGAGATCGCTGTGCCAGAGAACCTCGTGGGCGCCATCTTGGGGAAAGGAGGGAAGACGCTAGTGGAGTACCAGGAGCTGACCGGTGCCAGGATCCAGATCTCCAAGAAAGGCGAGTTCATCCCCGGAACTCGGAACAGGAAGGTGACCATCACAGGTTCCCAGGCCGCCACGCAGGCTGCACAGTACCTGATCAGCCAGCGAATCACCTACGAGCAGGGGGTACGCGCCACCAACCCACAGAAGGTGGGCTAAACCTGACAGCCAATGAGAAACGAGGAGGAAAAGAGGAAAAAAAAAAAAAAAAAAAAGAGAGTGGGGGCTTGGGGGAGGAGTATAAAAAAAAGAAAAAAGTGAGAGTGAGAATGGAAAAAGGAGAGGAGAGCAAGAATGTCGGAAGGAATCGTTCGCGCCGTTTTCTTCTGCGTGTTTTCAGTATTCTCTATTAAAAAAAAAAAAATCTTTTTGACGCAAAAGCAAAAATGTGCTGAGAAGACGAGGAGGGAGAGGAGCGAGTTATTACGCTGAAAAACCAAGAAAAAAATGTGTAAAATGTAAATAAGGTTTTATTACTTAACGTCTTGACCTTTCGGGATTTTTTATTGTTTTTGGTTTTTTTGTTTTTTTTTCTGTTTTTTTGTTTAGTTTTTAGTAAATTAAGCTGTTTGTCTGTTTGTTTGTGTATTATGTGGACAGAGCTGAATGCCATGTAGACAGGCCGACTGCCTGGGAGGCTGCAGGAGGTGAGGCCGAGGGGGAGGGAGGGGAGGGGAGGGCAGGAGGGGAGGAGGAGGGTTGGCATTCACGGGGTACAACCCTCCTCTTCCTCCTCCTCCTCCTCCTCCTCCCGTTGTTTAACACAACCCTCACCCCTCCCTCCCCCTGCAGCCAGTCACCCTCCAGTAGGGTTCTTCTTCTAGGAGAATTGCCCCAAAGCCTCACCCG
>NW_007578895.1:14344-19225 GCF_000690725.1 Stegastes partitus | reverse complement strand
CCCCCCCGCCACAACAACGTGCGGCTCTAGTGTCGTAGAATGCCGAGGCGCACGCTGATGACCTCACGTAGTGCGACGGAAAAAACCTAGAAAAAAAAACGACGAGAGTGATACTGTGCAAGCTGCGGCAAACACACAGGATCGACAGCATTTTTAACTTCTGGCAGTCTGCTGTGATAATTCTAATAATTGTCATTGATTACTACGATAGGGATCATCACCGTCATCGTCATTATTTATTAATGAGTTCACCCACATAAAGCTCAGTTGTTTATCCTTTTTTTTTCTTCTTTTTTTAAATCTGTGAATTCAGGTTGACATGAATGTAAATGAGACTATTTTTTTGATTTGAATCTTTTTGTTTTTAATTTAAGTGGATTGAAGATGAATAGTAATGTCACATAGTGTAATATATGTCTTATTTAAGTCCAGTAAGAGAGCCGGCCCAGGCATTAAGATCATCACAGTGAAGGATCACCGTATACAGTATATCCGGTCAACGAGCAGAACAGGGAACACACACACCAACACACACACCAACACACGTACACACTGAAACTCTATTGATGCCATATTTGGTGCTAGAAAAGGGAATTCACCATATCTACGACGCAGACTGCAGTAAGACTTCTAGATTAGCCAGAAACTATCTAAACCACTCACGCCACAGGCTGCAGTGCGGCTCTATTAACCTGGTCGTCATGCTTAGCTCATGCTGCAAAATATCACTGCTGTCTATATCCGTAGTTTCCAAGTTACGGCTCGGCGTAGAGCCGAAGTTTAGTCGAGACCGAGACGAGTCCTCGGGCCGATCCGCTGCTGCTGCTGCTGCTCAGCCTGTGGTCTTCCAAACCCTTTAGATTAACCCGAGCCACAGACTAGATCAAGCGAAGAGCACTTAAGACTAACAACGTACTACTGAGAAAAAAAAAAACTGCGAGGAAACACTGAAACATGACGAGGGAGACGTCGTTTGTCTGGGGTCCACTGCTGAATCTGCAACGCCTCGCTCGTAGATTTGCTATTTTAAGGCAGCGTGCATATCAGTAAAGGAGATAAATAAGCCTCGCTGATCTTTTGCCCTTATCAAGCAACCGTCCAACTGCCAATGAGGTAAAGGGCAGACGGGACATTTTCGACATACGTCCAGGGAGCCGAGCTCGTTTCTGCCTCTTGGCGGACTGCAGGTCTCCCTTGGCAACAGGTTTACTGCCCACTGTAGACCCACGAGGCTGCTGAAGATGCTGTTGTTTTCTTTTGTTGTTGATTTTTTGTTTGTTTGTGTCGTGTTTTTTTGTTTGTTTGTTTTTTAACAATCGGAGTACACTGAATTATTTTTTTTGTCTTAATGCACTGTGAAGCGAGGGAGCGGTTCTCTCGACCTGTGAGGTCAGGGACGTGTGCTGTAGATGGCATCACGATTGGATGGGTTTTTTTTGTATGGCAGGGAAAAAAAAGAAAAGAAAAAAAAATTACACACATATATGAAATATATGTAGAATGCATATGAAGAACTTCAGCAGAAATGCACGTCATATCTGAATATTGAAGGAGGAGAAAGAGACTAGGTCGACGAAGAGGATCAATCAATTGAGGTCACGAGTTGAGATCGAGTAGATTCCACTCACCTGTTGTCTTGGGGAAAAAAAAGTGTTTTGTGATCAGAGGGCGGGATGCTGGGGGAGTGTTAGGTGTCCAGTAGCAGATTAAAGAGACTGGAACAAATTCTAAATTCAATTTTTTTCTATCGCAGCTGTGTCTTTTTCACCTCAAATTGATAAAGTACTGCACATCCAATGGGCAGATATTCAGCTCTGACAGGACTATGGCCGAATGTAAAATGCCAAAAAACAAAAAAACGAGGAGGGGGTGCATTTGATTTAACAGCCTGGTGAGGGGAGGGAACACCTCTAAGACATTTTGATTCAAACCAATCTGACCCAAACAAACAAAGACAGAGAAATCCTCCACCGTGTTACTGAATGTGTCACTCTCTGTTGGAGCGCCAGTGAGGGTTTATCTCCGCAGCTTGGTAAGGAGGCTTCTTTACTCCCATCTAACACCATCCACACTCTCCTCACCCTCCCACCCGTCCTCAGTTCTCCAGCGCACTCCCATCCTGACACACTCCCCTCTCCTCCTACCACATCGCTCCATGGGTGACTATGTCTGGTGTTACGATCAAATGCATGTCTGCTGCTTGCCCCGACAAACAAAAAAAAAAAAAAAGACGACGCCACACAGATATCGAGTCTCTCTGGGTTTTTTTTTTTTGCCTCCTCGGGGGGAGGGCAGCCGAGACGCCCTGATGCAGAAAACGAACGCACCTGCAGAGGTAGCTGGCAGGGCGCAGTGCACAAACACTCCTACCTGTAGTCTGGATCAGTGCAGAGAAGCTTTTTGGTTTTTGGGGATTATCTTGTTGCACAAATTGTGAGGGAGTATTTTGTCTTGACTGGATTTTTATGGCCTCAAACAGGAAGGAGGAGCTTTTGTTCCACCGTGGCGCCGTACTGTGCTGGTTGCACGGTGAGATCTGTTTTTGGACTGGACGAAACCTTTTTTTTTTTAAAATTAAAATGTCAAGGATTAATTAGTTTTGTGTTCCACGTGTGCTGCAGCACAGTACGTCGGCGGCGGCAAAAGCTAGTTTACTTTCATCCAAGACGGGACGGATTTTCTTTTTCATCTCATTAATTAAACCTTTTGTTTTTTTGTGTGTATGTATGTGTGTTTTTACACAGCGGCCAACCTCTTTACTTACCCATAGGGGATTGAAAATGTGACAAGTACTGGAAGCAATACATGTAGTGGCATGTTGTGTTGTCCTGTCCCTTATCCTCCGTCTGCTGTAGGGGCTTTTGGATTTACCTGTAGAGTAGGTTTACATGAAGTAAGACGAGTTTGTTTGTGTTTTAATTTGTGGAAGAAAAAAAAATAATGCTGCTATTTAATAATAACTGATGATACAAGGTTTAAAAACATATCGAAAATCTGTCCTTTTTTAGCTGGAGAGGCTAGTTTCCAGTGGCAGTGGTGATACATACTCTGTGATAAGTTAATAATAGTGTAATTCTAACCTGAACAAAGTGTGCCAAAATAAGAGTTAAACTGTACATGTTGTTGATTTCAAAACCACATTAGGGTTAAAGAGGAGACATACTTTTATATTAAGAAAAAAATGTGAAAAGTGCCAAATGAACCATATTTATAATTAAAACACGTAGGAAGGGAGCAGCTCCCGCGACACTTTCTTAAGATCTACGTAGACTCTTAACGGACGAGAAGCGCCTCAGTTTGTTTAAGTCCTCTCTGTTCCTGCCACAAGAGGAGCGGCCGCCGCGTTAGCCAAGTGTTAGCCCGTCCTCTGGGGAGGGGAACCGCGTTTCCCAGAACGCAACAGCACTCTGGGGGCGACATCAATAGAGCGATAGGTTAGCATTAATTAATGCTGAAATAAAAAAATAAATAAGATAAAAAAAATGTGACTAGATAGCATTCTTAAACACAGCCTTTTATAGTTACGATGAAGATGTATTTTGTGGAAATAGATGTTATCTTTTTTGCACGTCTATATTGCATGATATCAAAGTGAAGCGTGGACACAAAAAAAACAAAAAAAATACGGGAAAAAAAAAACAGAAACAAACTGGAAAAAAAAAAAAATTAGGCAGTGTGTGTTGTTCATTTTTCGGAGACAAACCTTTGCATGCCGATAAGGGTCGAGCATTTTGATATTGTTTTACACGCGTTCAAGCTGTTCGTCGTTTCTTCGATCGCGTCGAGTCCTCGGATCTTTGATTTTTACACCAGGATGAGTATTTTAAGTTGTCGAACCTTCCTCAGAGGGACACGAACAAAACTCGAGAACAAAAAAAAACCTATTTTGCTACTTGTTGAGCGAGCTTGGACTGAAAAAAAAAAATTTCAAAACAAAAACCAGTCAGGATTTAATTAGAAATCGAGACTGAGACGGTCCATGAATGTACTCACCTCCTCCATGAGTTTGCATATCACTCTTCTGACCACCGGCGTGCAGTCGAGGCTTTCATGTGTTTCCGTGTGTTTTCTAACATGACTAACCCTCGACGCGCCGTGTCGAGCTCTCAGTACAACTCTGTTGTCTTGTCCTTTTGGTTTTTTTTGGGTTTTTTTTTAAACCCCCTCCCGCCCCCGACGCTCGGAGCTCCGGCTTGTCTTGTCATTGATACGCACCTTATGCTGACCTCGAGCGTGACGTCGGAGCATCTGTGAGAGATTGAGAAAGAGGAAACGCTGCCCCTCCTGCGAACGGCCTCGCTGCAGAACTCGGGACAGATTGTGTTTCCTGCTCCCATCGATATGCAATCCAAGGCTCTGATCTCGGGGAGGGAAGCGTTGCCAGCGTGTTCTCAAAAAGTGGTAATATTTGTCGATGATCCCGCCCCCTCCTTCCTTCCTCTCTCTCTCTCTCTTGTAGTTTAATTAGATGCTTCATTGGCTTTGTTTTGCCAAAATCTCTCTTATTAGAGGTCACATCGCTCCCGGTGACACGTTTGCACTAAACCTCCTGCTGTTTGTGTGCACGGCAGGCCGAGCCCAGGTGTGCGCCGGGGGGGCGGGGCTCAGTGTGCCAGACTACTGTAGATGTGTAGCCTTACTGTAGGTCAGCTTTCTGTTGTTGTATTCTAGCCGTGCATGCTCCTCTCTCTCTGTCTGCTGCTTCCTAGGCCAGCTCCGTGGTGTCTCCAGCCAGCTAGTCGTGTTGACTCCATGTTTTTTTTTTTGTTTTTGTAACTGTGATGTGTAGAGGAATGCAAACTCTTAACCTGCTCGCCAGGTGACCTCATCGCTTCTCAGTGGGTGTGCGGCTCTTCGACATCAGTCCTCCGCCCCACCCCC
>NW_007578895.1:0-12609 GCF_000690725.1 Stegastes partitus | reverse complement strand
AAAACACTAAACAAACTGTTTCTCCACAATTTCATTTTTTTTCTCTCTCATTGTAAATATTTTTGTCAGATTTTTTTTTTTTTTTTTTTTTTTTTTTTGCCGAGCTGTAAAAGAGAGAAAGTGTTGAGCAGAAAGGGGCCGGCAGCATAAAGAGAAACTAGTGGAGGCGGTTAGACGATCATTTCCATCCTCTGTATCCGATAGTTAGGTCTTGCCTGTATAATCGGCTCTTCTAGTTCTACTGTGTTAATCTGTGCTGTTGTTCTTAGTGTTGATTTTTTACCTACTGTATTCGCTGTTTAAGCTTTCATGTTGGCTAGCAAAAGAAAGAAAGGAAAAAAAACCTCTTTAGATAACTGTGCTCATCGAATTACTAATACTTAACCTTTGAGACGTAGTCCAAGCCGTTCTCAGCGTAGGCTTGTTTTTTGTACATTCGTTGATGTTTTCCTGACAGTGAGTTGTAGTGGCACTTAGTATCTTTTATCATCAAGCCATAGTTATTGGAAATGTTCGTGTTAGAGACATATCATCGTGGAAAACGTGGCTCGACTCGGCTCCTCCAGGTTGGAGAAAAAAGAAAAACCCCGGGGAGGTGGACGGATGTAAAAGGAAAAAAAAAAAAAAAAACGACACTAAGCTCCTCCCGGGCTGCGAAAACGAGGAAGCTGAGCTGCTAACTTTTGTGCAATACAGTCCTAGTTTACATAACATAGAAAGATAGCTTAGAGATGATTAACCTCTGCGGGTGCTGCTCAGCCGTTACCGCTGCCTGCAGAACCAAACTTTTGTACCATATCTCCACATTTTTCGCCGCCACATCAGAGACCTTTTTGAAAGTATTAAAAAAAAACAAAGCGTGAGACTAGACTCCCACCATTTCATTGCATTGCTCTGAGCTCCACTCTTGATTTATGCTGCCTGCCCCATCGCCCTGAGAACACCACATGAGCTATTTATTTCTCAGACTATTATTATTATTATACTATTAATAAATAACAACAAAGAAAAAAAAAGGGAACGACTGGAAAAAAGGTGAATTAATATTATTATTGTTTTGTTTTTATTTTTTAGTATTTTAGTGGTTGCTTTTAACAACATTCATTAACTGACTTAAAGATTATTGAATATTTAATGTAATTGTAGCATTGTGTTTGTAAAGAGAAAAAAAAACCTAGTGAGTTGTGTTTCTTGACTTGTGGATTACCAGTGAAGTGGGCAATCTAGTGCTAATATATATGAGGTCTTTTTTTAAGGATTCTTATTTTGCGACAGCAACAGCAGTCATTATAAATGTTCATTTTAGCATCACCTGTCTTCCGTTGTCTTATTCTTCACCTTCCACCACACTCTGCATCATCACAGTAACACATCGCAAGTCTGGGGGCGGGACCGAGTGCGTGCGAGTCGAGGTGTTTGTCGAGCGCAAGAGTTAACAAACCCGTGTGTGTTTATCTGTGTGTGTCTATGCAAAAATAATGTGGGTAAATGTGTCTGCGTGGTTTGTGTGTATGTGAGTGTGTGTGTATGGTGTGTGTGTGTGTGTGTGTGTGGGTCTGTGAGGGCGGGGTTCGGGGTGGGTGTTCTGTCCAGTGTCCACCAAAAGCTAAAACCTGTCAGGCTTCCATACTTTCCTGATGGAACCTCCTGACGTTATAGCTGCAAACCCTCATCATGTGATCTGACTCAACTCGACTGTCCATAACCCCCTTCAGTCACCTGACCAACCAAATCAACCAATCACTGTCCACCACTACCGCCTTCCCCTGCGCCATCCTTTTTGCTGCACACCACGTCAGCCCCATGTGATGTTCTCCATCGATAACATACTACTGTCACAATCTACTGTTACATGCCGACAGGTCTGGGGATAAATACGTCCAACGCTTGGTTTCCGCTAACCGCTGGTGGTTTTTTTCACCTGTAACAAATTCAGCAAAGCGCTCCTTAAATTCAGACAAGCGTGCCTCAGGTTGTTTGAATTTTAAAAGGTCGGTTCATCCAACTTAGACGTTCGGGTTTTGAGCTATCTGTCTGTTATTTCTGCTCCAAAACCATGGAGGTGAATAGAATTAAGTTTGTGGTGCTGCTCACAGTCAAATTTACGGTTAAAAATTCAACCTGTTCTACGGGGAGACTGTGTCCCTGTTGCTCCGGGCGAACCACAGGCCTCGCTGAGAACTGTTCTATTGGGACTATTTTTTTTTCTGTCGAAAGTAGTTGTAGTTGTTGTGCAACAAATTAAAATTGCATTTCTGGGGGGATGGTGACAGAAACCTCCGAGGCAGATATGTCAAAACGTGCCATAACTAGAGTAAAGCACTTTGGATGAACGGACCCTTTAACCTGCATGCGGTGCACTTGTTCTGTTCATTTTCTTCAGCGTCATTCGAGAAACCATCTCAAATTCAGGGTTTTTTTCCCCAGAGCTGCATACTACATCCTACTGTTCATACTACTGTACGTGCTGCATACTACCTTACCAGGTCAGAATCCACCTTAACCTGTCTCCATGCCAACCACAGAGGAGCCAGTTGCATGGCAACCGGCTTCCGCCACAACAAAACCAACCTACCAACCAGCCATCTTCCTCGACTGACGAGGCCACGCCCACCTGACTATGATCGCTCCATAGAAGAAGGGATAGAGGAAGAGAGAGGATAGGAAGAAGGGATGACAGATGAAAGAGACGTAGTTGTGATTCTCAGGGTGTCTTATATAGATCTACTGTTTAGTCTGTTCTCCAGTCTCTCACTGGTGTCCTGTTGCCCCTAACTGAGCCCAAAGACGATCATGTCCTGCTACGACAAATTCCTTGTATTCCTTGATTGATTGACTTACTGACCAATTCCTTCTCGATCAGTTGATTGATAAGCATTGATTGACCAATTCTCTTGAGAGATGCTACGCGGCCAGCTTGACCGAAGCTCGGCGCTGTAACTAATGTTTACAACCCAAATGAGACCAACAACGCTGTTGAAAGAATGTCTAGGACTTAAAAAAAAAAAAAAAAAACGTGAAAAAAGAAAAAAAGAGACAAATCTCTGAAGAGTACTTATTTCTAAATGATGGAACTTTTCGCTTACTTTCTATGTGACATGAGGTAATGTAATTTTTTTCAATCATTGCATGTGACTATTTTTATTTGCAATGAAAACTGTTAGAATGGATGGTACATTTGTGACGTCAGTGCAACGTTGAAGACGCCGCTGCCGGAAATCGGCCGGCGTCTAATAACAGTGTTTTCATGTCGCCGTGAGGAGTGCTTATGGACCAATGAATGCTAAATGTGTGACCATACAAAGCTGTAAAGGTTTTGTTTATTTGTACATGGTTATGGGTAAAATAAACCATTGAAGCAAAAGTAACATCTTTAGTCTTAAGGAGTAAGCCCTCACACGTTTGTCTGTAACGGTGCACGCTTCCGAGGTAAGTTTCCAGAGTCGAGCTTTGACCCGACGGGGGCACCTGGTGATGTGCTTCAGATATGCAGAGGGCTTCGCTTAGCTAGAGAGGCTCGAGAAGGAAAAGACGAGCAGGGTCCGCTTTCAAGAAAAGGGGCGGGGTTCAACTCTCTGACATACTCATCTACCCACAATCCTCCTGTGCACCAGAGTCATCTGATCAACAAACACCTGCACCCCCGCATCCACCATGATTCCACAAACCAACCAACCAACCAACCAACCAACCAACCAGCCAGCCAGCCGAGCCGGTCAGCTCCTGTGACCTCTGGCCAAACAGTCTCAGCCCTCTCCATGCCATCGACTAAGCGAGCTAGTGGCTTTTTTTTTTTTTTCTTTTTCCTTTTTTCTTTTTGAGCTGTTGTTGCAAAGCCCCCTGGGAAATGAAGTCACAAATTCACAGCATGGTCCGACCAACCTCTTGTCACTCTCCTCCCACACACACACCTTTCTTTCATACTAAAGAAGTTCCTCCGGCTTCCAGCAAGAAGGTCACGGCATGTTGTGGTGCGATTAGATCCCCGATGGGGTTAGTGGGTCAATGCCAAACGAGAAAAAGTACATGGGTAAAAACTTCCACACAGTGTTTTAGAAGGTGTCACAAAAAAAACTACACACCGAGATGTTCACGAGTGCACTTTGAACTGTAACCACGATGTGTAAACGCAGGATTTTCGTGCAGATTGGTCGGTTTCTTGGAGGTTGAAGTGCTGCAGAGGCAATAATAATCTCATTGATGTGGAGCCAAAGTCGGCGCTGTTAGATTGAAGCCGGGGGGGGAGGAAGTGGAAAAGGGTAGGAGCTGGTGAAGAAGCAAAGAGCTGTAAATAGAAGAAATTGAATCGAAAGCCCCTTTAAAATCCTTTAAAATGAAAGTGACACAAATTTACTGTCTCATAAGCGTAGCCGCAGTGCCGGGCGGCGCTCAGGAGATCGTAATGTGCTTTGGACGATTGCGTTTTGAAAGATGAATCGTTTATATGCAAAATAAAAGCGCTTCGTTTGAATGATCGCTGCAATTCAGACACATCCACGGGTGTTACGTAACAATATTCCCAGCAGTTGTTGTGGTGCAGGATGTACCTTCAGCAGCACAAAACAAATCACCAAATGCCAAAAAAGAAGAACGGAGCCTCGCGGCACCGAGCTGCAGATATTTAGATAAACGAGGGTGAATCAGACAAACTGTGAGACCTGCTTCATGGCATGAACCGACGGGTCTGACAAGATCCACAACACCCAATCTGAAAGCTGATTAACGAGGCTGTCAGCGGACGGATGGCCGGTGTGCAGCAGTGGCGTACCGTCGGTTTAAGGTGCCGGTTGTTGTACTGAACCCAACAGCCTGAACCAGCAACACGCTGAACAGACCAGCAAACCGGAGACAGTCAGAATCGGCACCAAATGTCGCCGCCAGATGAACGGTGATGTGGTGATTTACAGTTGGACAGTCTGAGGGTTGATGATTAAAACACTGATGAGGAATAAGAAACAAACCGAACACTGGCTATGAAGCTGTAAAGTTATTTTAGGTTCAATTACGTATCATAACGAGCCGGATCAGCGCCACACACGGACACGTCTGTAGAAACTTCTGTCAGAACAGGTAAAAACATGACGTCTATTGGCAGCAGAACCACAAATATACACTCAGCTCAAAGTTTAGTCACTAATATTGTACAAAAAATAGATTTTTTAACATTTTATTTTTCAGTTTTTTTTAAGAAACAAACTTTTAAAATATAAAAAATACCAATAAAATCACAAAAAATGTGAATTTACACGTCTAATGTACAATAACATTAAGAAAACAAATAACCAAATTTTAAAAATCACTATTTTAAAGAAAATATTGAAGATTTTTTAAGATAGAAAGACAGTTAAAATACAATTAATCACAATTTCACAAATACTTTTCAGTTATTTAATTGATGAAATTGTTAAATTCAAGTTTAATTCTGTGAATTTATTTCTAAAATTACACAGTATTGGTCCAGTAACATTATTTCATGTAAAGTTACTTCAAAATTTTTTATTTTAATCAATAAAAAGTAGTATATTTTATATGAGATGCGTATTTTCTGTTGTTTTTTCAGTATTTTTGACGCACCAGCTGCCAAAATACAACCATTTTTACAGTGTAATTGCCTCCTAACAACAATAACAAGATGATGACAGCCGCAAAGTATGATATTTAAAAAAAAAACTATTTATACTGACTTTAATTTATCTTTAGTTCTCAAACTGGCAGCTCCTGTTCGACTCCTCTTACTTCACATTAATCAGATTGTTTCTGGCTCCAGAGCAGTTCGTCCTCCACCAAACGTTCTTCTACCAAACTCCCCCCGTCTTTACCTAACGTCTCCAAAACAACATGTTTGTAAAAAAGGTTGCTGTGGGTGTGTTTACAACTTTTCTCCTCATCTGAAGAGTGGGTTTTTGAAAGTTGGCCTCTGGGATGTTCTCCAGGGTTGTGATGGACGATATTGTGCCTTAGATCAGCTCCCCAAAGTGCAGTAGGTTGTGTAAGAACCACAGAGGCCTTTGAGGACGCGGGAGGTAAGTTGCTCAGCGGGTTCGAGGTCAAACGCTACGAACACGACCATGAGGTCTTGATCTACGCGGCGTCTGCACGGAACACGCTTTTTACCTTTTTGTGCAGGAAGTTATTAAAAGCTCAGCTGCTCCTCAAGACTACAGCAGATTAAATCCTCACACATCTCGTCCACGTGGAAAACAAACATCTGCTAAATAAACAGCTGCAGTTCAGTAATAAAACCAGAAAATATGTGAAGAGAGAGAAAGCGACCCGAACCCAAAGTGTTTCACGGCTTTGTGCCACAGAGTTCGAGTTGTTCGAGGGTGTATTTCAGTCACAGCTGCCCTACTTTGGTGCAGAACTTAGTCGAGATGCAGCGGCTGTGTTGAGCTTCCACCATAAACTACTTCCATAGGCGTGGTACCCTCCAAATAGATCCCCTGAAACTAGGACGCTCAGGTGTTGCAGCTTCTGTCGTCTCCGGGCAAACTGTCCAACACCCGGAGATTAACTGCAACCGCGATCGCCACGAGTCGTTTAATTAATCATAAAACGAAGCATCCTGCCCCGACTTGTTAAGTGTAACTCCTCTCCTCGACCTGGCCGGTTATCCGTCTCTGTCAGCGCTAACAAAGCTAATCGCTCACCTCGCCTCCTCTCCGAAGCTGCATATTGATCTCCCTCCCGCTTCACTTTTTTTTTTTTTTTTTCCCGCTCATTCATCTGAACTCTGAGAATAGATCCAAAACCCCGAAGGAGACGTTCGCAGGAATTCCCAGGTTGTTCCCCCCCTCCCTCCTCTGTGAAGCGGGAACGAAGATAAATTGCGTAGCCTACATTTCTGCAGCTAGCCTCTTCTTCTTCTTAACGTGGTTTTTCTAAGTAGGTCGGCGCCAGATGTTTGCATCTGGCAGGTGAAGGAGGAAGAAAAAGAATCACGCCGTGCTGATGCATCAGCGCACATAGAGGTACATACGAACCTAGAGAGCATTAGAGCAAATTATTTATGTCGAGGGAGCGCTTGCTGGATGTGTCCTCGACGTTCCCGGGGGAAGAACCCGTTCACGGCCGACACGCGAGGCTTCGGAGGGCATTAAACCGGTGACCCGTCGGCCTCCCCTCTGAACTCCCAACTAGTAGGAATGATTAGGATAATGAATCCCACTGGGGGCTCCAGACGGAGGAGCAAGAACACAACATTTGTGTTTTATTTAATGGCGCGGCCGAGGGATGAGGAGGTTTCTGGAAAAGCGTCGGACGAATCCCCATCCTTACCGCCTCGTCTTTCCACCACCTCGGTTCTCCAGCAGCGCCAGGGCGGCAGAGCTTTTGCACAAACAGCAGATGTTTCGAATCTAAAAGATACACAATCACTTAATCCTCGGCAATTTAGTCGCCGAGCAACACCGTCTGCTAGAAGTTTGCTTCGAGGGTTTCATTCCACGGGGCTTTGCTTAATGTGAGGGCGAAAACAAACAACCGACACGTCTGAAAGTAGACATCTCTGCTCTCAAAATGCAGCTTCGGTACTTTTTTTTTTGTGTTGTTGTTCGGCGGCGGCGGCGAATGGCAGACTCCACTTCAAGTCAGCTTCCTTTTTAACATTAAAACGAGCACCAGCAACGATTCGTAGAAAGACGATTCGCGATCTTCTAGAAACAAAGAGCCAAACTTCCTTCGCTTCGGAGACAGTGGGTTTTTACTACGATCTGTTTTATACGACGTTTAGACTCTATTTGGCTTTTAATGGTATTTATCTACATGTATGTATATATATATATATACATATCATTTGTAACTCGAGGAAATTTTAAATCGAATATTTTGGCGACTAAAAGCGTTTGTAGGTATGTACAAAGTTCTAGTATTTAATTAAAAAGGAGTTTTATTATATATGTGTCAGATTTTAACAAAACAAAAAAAGTCACACAAACCAAAAGTGATCACAGCGATGGTTCAATAATAAAATCGTTCACCTTCCAGAAAACATGAAGTAATATATATATATATGATAGAGTTTACTGACTAGTGGGACGAGAGGAGCCACAGGATGCACGTATAGAAGCATCCTGATGTGATTTTAAATCGCTCATTCATAACTTTTCATTTGCAGACCATCAGTCAGCTGAGCTCAACAACAAATGGTTTTTACTGGTCACATCTCTAACTCCAGCTTACACACACACACACGTTCATTTGACATTAATCTTATTCCTTAATGTTCTCGACAGAAGACGTTTAATGAATGTTTTTATGTGTACAAAAAAAAAACAACAAAAACAATAATATATATATCGATATATATATATATATATACATCGACCATAACTGCACTGCAAAAGCTGTGATTTTAAAAGGCACTGTAGTGTGTACAGTGATTTTCTTTATCAATTTTATGGTACATAATATGTTCTGCAATCTTGCAGCTGTTGTTGGTTTTTCTTTTGTTTCTGTTCTGGAGCCTATGCTTTAATAAATACGTTTTCTACGGTACAAAAGGGAAGCCTACGCAGTGCTTCATGTGTCTAACCGCTGTTGCTGTGGGTGGCGGCAGAACCGGAGCGCAAATAAGTCCTGCTCCCCTTTTCTCTGGTGTTTCCTTCTCTCTTTTTCTTTATTTTTTTAAAACCTGCAAACAACATAAAAATGCAATTTATCTACATGTTCTCTGCCTCTTATTTCCCCACATGAATCACCAGGTTTGTTTTTTTTTTTACTGCTCGTCTCTGATTTCTCTCTTGGATTTTGTTGGAATGTTTTCAGGAAAAAAAAAAGGGAACTTGTTGCGCCGAAAGAAAAGAAAAGAAAGGTAAGACACATCTGGACGGCCGTTAAAGCTCAAAGCCGGCTCTAATCAAGCGTTTGTGTCGTAACGACGGGGGATTAAATGACTGCATGTAATGTTACAGGGGTTGCAGAGAATTATCACCTGATTCTGCAGCTCCACGGGTTTCCAGCTGCACATGTTTTCAACTAAAAGCTCTCAAAGTTTGCAACGAGCTGCTAAGAGGAGACCGCGGGGTGCGATATTATTTAGAAAAAAATCCACCATTTCACAAAATAACCGGCGTATAAACCTTGTGTGACGTCAGTACCTTCACATGTCAGACACGTCCTTTATTTCCTCGTGGGGTGACTCAATGTTTTCAGCCCACCTCTTCCAACATGGTTTGTTTTTTTTGTTTTTAACCTTGATTTGAATTCACCGAATCCTCCAGAGCAGCTGTGCAGGATGAACTCTGATTTAGTGAGAAACGGTGTTTTGAAGCAGAGAGAGAGACGCATCCAGAGCCGCTGTGTGGGCTGACGAGGACAGATTAGCATAATGAGGATATAGGAAGCATCTATGGCTAATCTTCTAAACAGAAAAAAAGGTGTGCAGGCAGTCTGTGATAGGAAGAGATTCTACATTTGCAGCAGAGAGTCGACTGCATGGGTGTGGCTGACAGCTTCTACCTGCACATTATTCTGTCTAACCTTTTTTTTATTAGCAGTTCTGTGTGAAAACTGCACAGCTGATGCTCAGTAATTCAGATTTATTCAGGAACCTCGAATATCAACACAATAATATTTGATTTATGGAAAAATCCCTGTGAGTTAAATGACTGCTCTTAGTTTATTAGCAATAATAAAGCAATTAAATTAATATTCTATAAAGGAAACTATTAAATGCTGTTCAGCTCAAGCTAGATAAAATATGATAAGTTGAGAAATTTCCATGTTCCAGCAGCTGGATGCAGACGAGGCACGAAAGAAGTCGGACTGGAATTACAAAAGCACAGTAAAGCTAGAAGATAAAGGTAAAACAGACGACAACGTGCAAGGCGTGATGTCTTTATATGTGGATACGTACAGACATGGCAGGTTGAATTTACATCTGGATATATAGGATAATAAAACAAAACTATATTTATATGAAATTGAATTGTAGGATAAAGTTTTGCTGAAGATTTGGACCATTTTTTAATGAATTATCCATTTTAATAAAAGCACTCGCCTCCATGCAAATGTTCCACCAACACAATTCACTGTTTTGAGGGGCACCATCACTGCATTCTGGGCTTAACGGCACCCAAGATGATTATAACTGGTTTAAAGAAATGTAAACAAAACAGCATTTTCTTCTCCTACAGAAGAATAATAAGGAGGTGAAGTCAGACCGTTCTGCACAGCGCTACGTCAGTACTGGAGCATAGTCTGACTATTCAAGACTAGCCATTTTGCAAAAATTGTAAATTTAAATCGCTTTATTTTTCGAAGGTTATTATTATTGATCAATGATAGTTTCAGCAGTAATGCTTAGAAACAAAAGTGTTAAAGTCTCTGACAGAGGAGGAGACAGTGGAGGCAGTAATGCTAACAAAGCTAGCTCGTGTGGCTGCTGTAAGACCTGTGAGAGTATAAAAACAACAGGCAGCACAGATTTGCCAACAAATTATAACAAAAAAAGGAAAAAAAATACATATTAGTATGAACATTGGACAAAAAAACAAGTGTATATGTACAGTCGTCCTCAGATGTATTCATCCCCTTCCATTAAAGAAACATCAAAATTCACAATAGTCACTCAAATAACTAGAAACTGAAAAAAATAATAATAAATAAAAATTTGCTAAATTATAATTTGGTGAAATAAGACATTGCTTTTGAATTGTGGTTGAAAAGAATTTAAAAAAAAAATAAAATTCACCTGGACAAATTAGGGCACTTTGCTGATGAGCAGTGTGTCAAGATCAATTTTTTATTTTTTTATTTTTTTATTTTTTAATATTTCTGTTGAACCACAAAATCAATGTCATGATTTTCATACATTTTTATTTATTATTACTTTTGTCAATTTCAACTTATTTCAGTTGTTTTTTTCCTTCTTTAATGGGAGGCTATGAATACATCTGAGGATATATATATAACAGTATATTTCTGTATTAGTTCATTAGTGTTGACACAGTATCATAGCTTAGCAGGCTGCTAATGTCGACCAAAGCTCTGATTAGGTGACTGCATGTCATGTGTCTGTTATGTCCGAGGAATGGTGTCTTCTTTCCATATTGCTCTTGTACGTACAGCACACACACGTTTTATTTACCGCTATTTAAATCCAACCAGCTCCGCATACTGAGTGACACAACATAACAGCCTCTAAGTTACTCCATATGTGGCTCAAAGTGGAGCTTTCAGTTTGGAAATGTGCACAGAAACAAAGTTTATCACTGCAGTTGTTGTTCTATTTTTGCCGCGATAACCTCCCTCCACCTCGCCGCCCGGCAAATCACACAAACCCACGAGGACGCATTAGTCTTTCCACAGTTTATGAGGAGCCAGCAGCCCTCTGCACTCGGAACACAACGCAGGTCTTCAAAGGTCCAAAACGGTGCTTTGGTTTGTTGCTCACGTTGGAAAGATCGTAAATATTTGAACGCACTGCCACGTTGGTCTAATCAACTCTGCTGGTTGGTGCAAGTTACTAACAGACTGTCTCCTTATTGGAATACATTAAAGTCAGATACTGTGCATGTGGGGGTGACAGTAAGGAAGCTCAACACGAAGCCCCACCTGTAGAGGGACGGTTAGTTAGTTAGTTAGTTAGTTAGCAGAGAGGCTACAAATGTGACCAATAAATGCTCGTTTTGGTGGGAAATTAGCTTCAAGATAACAATGCATGATTCGTTCTGATCGTTTTCTGCTGAAGATCTTTTCATAGAAACAAAAAAAATCCTGATTAACATTTGAAATAATCCAGTTTCAGTGTTTCTTGTGGTAGAAAAAAAGACCAAAGAGGCCATTTTTATGCCTAAAGCTGCACCAATAGTGCACCAATAGTGCACCAGTTCTTACCAAGATTGTCTCATTTAATACATTTTTTTATAAATGTGCACATACAATAATTCCCTAAACTTATTAGCAGTGCTGTGAAGCATCCTGTAGATCAGCCAAGTTCATTCTCTTAATGAGATATATGTTTTCTCTATCAAAGCCCAGGATAATTAGCAATGCAAGCTAATCCCAAAGCGTGGGATGTCATTTATCATAAGACTCTGATACAATCTTTGGTTTCACGGCCAAAGTCTTCCTCCGGTAGCCAGACAGACAGAAGCGCCTGCAGGTAGCTCGCGGAGTCATTTTTAATCACAGCGCAGCAGCCTCTCCACACGCTCGGCTCTGCCCGGCGGGTCGGACCATCCACCTGTCTCTGAGACCCCCAACACATCACGCCAACCCTGTCGGGAAACATTAGACTTTGGGTGATGTATGGAAGTCAGCCAGAGAGCAGTGAAACCACATCAAGCTGTTGGAGCGCCTCGGGCTGCTGCGTGTCACAGCGTCAGCAGAGCAGCACAAACACACCGGAGCTGCTTCCTCCTCTCGCTCAGGCCTGGTTTAGGTTTTAGGTTATGATCGGCAGGTACGTTTGTTGGTCCGTCTGTCGCAGGCAATACCTCACGCTGTGCGAATGTACAGTGTTAGCTGTGGTTTATGGGTAAAAAAAATCTCAGGTTTCTGGCTGGATTTTAGCTCTTAGGTGTCAATTTTCTAAAGCTACACTGACGGCCTTCTGGACAAACATCATCAGAAACGATGCCAAAAATACATTTAATTAGGGTCCGA
>NW_007578894.1:261001-276065 GCF_000690725.1 Stegastes partitus | reverse complement strand
AAAGTAAGCTAAAAAACAAAACAAAAAAAAACACCTTTTTCCCCCATTGTAATTCTCTGTCACTTAATAGGATTTTTTTTTTTTTGAGTGCAGACTGGTGTCGAAATTCAGTTGGCTTGACAGAAGCATGACTTTGCATTATTTTCTTCCTTGAAAAGTCCATTAACACACAAAGTGTCAATATAGTGATTTGACAGTCAGCGGCTTGCTGTGTCTGGGTAAACACTTGAAAAGGTTTTATTTAGTGTCTCAGACTATATATTATATGAATAGAATTTAAATAGTCCAAACTACACAAATGCTAACATTTAGCAATCATTGCTAACATGTATTGCAGAAATGAGCAAAGGCAGTGATGTATAACAAACATCAGATGAAAAATCTGAAGAACATTCATAGATTTTTAAAGACAGTCAGAATATGAGGATCTATCTTCAGGATATTAATAACATTCACAGCAATCATGATACAACTTATTTTAAGAATTCCTCAAAGAAAAACCTTGATCTCAATCATGTATTATTTAAAGTTTCTCTCCAGCTATTGATTAAACTTGTAAAAGCACATCTCAATAGATCCAAAATTACACACTTTAAAGTCCCCCCCCCCCTTCAGGAGTGTACAGAACTATGAGATCCTTGCTTTTATCTACACTACCTGCTCGGCCAACTGCTGCAGCTCAGGCACACCAGCTCACTTCCAACTCCGCTCAAACACAGCAAAATCTACTCTGCGTTACACATTGGCAAGTTGTTATATTGGTGTAATTCAGCCATACATTTTGAAACCTGAAACCAACTCAAAGAATATTAATAATACAGAAAGCCCCGCTCTTTTTGACAGGATTAGTTCTTTATGTTTGTTACATATGAAACTCCAGCAGTCTGAATCTGTGTTTTTGAGGCTCTTATCGGTACGCTGCAGTTGCTCAGAATGCTCACCCGCATTGACCGCTTATTTTACCCATAATGTCTCTTCCACCATATATAAACACCATGAGGATGAGGCAAGAAAGAAAGATGAATTTCACCAGAGTGGATTCTTTAATATTCTCAAAATATCTAAATCATGCAATCATACATATCAAGAAATACATTTTTTTGCCCATTTATCAAGCATGTGATCACTTATAAAAGTGTAGCCCAATCCTTGAGTTGTCCTCCTTCTGTGACTTTTGAACCACATTACCAGAACTGAGCTGCAGTAAACTTTTTCAGGTCACGTGAAGCTTGATGTCAGAGCAACTGAAAAAAAACAAAAAAAGAGAGACATGAGCTTCATGTTACACCTCATTCATTTTGTCCTCTGTTGTCTCTGCTGCTACCTGTCAGTGCCACTGTCACCACAGATACATGATGAGCCATTTCAGTCCGCCAGCCCAGCTGTCGAAGAGCTTGTTTGTGAAGAATGTTTCAGTGTCGTTGAATGTCACACAGGTATGCACGGCAGCGAGGTAGGATAAACACACAGCTTGCAGATTTTCTCATAAACAACTGTCACATTTCAGGTGCCTTGCTTCGGTGACTAGCAACGACAATTATTTGTTTTCTAAAATTAAAAAAATGCAATAAATTATGAGTAAAAAAATTTTTAAAAAGTAAAAAAACAAAAAAGAAAGCAGGATTTTAAGTTTGAGGGACTGTCTTACACCTCTAATGCTCTCTCCAACAGTAGCTACATACAGCAGCAGAGACAAAACTTACTAAGATTGGGAAAGTTTGCTTTTTTTTTTCCTCTTTTTTTTTCTCAGAGAAGCACAGGTGTTCCTGACAATGTTAACAAAGGCTGCTTTCTATCCAAGTCTCCCAGTAATTCATGGCTGGTGTGACAGTAAGTCCGGATGCACAATGCTGGGGGCCGGTTCCACAAAGCGAGACTCAATTTAAATGTCTATGGCTTAGATGAAACTAAAAAAGAGAATTTCAGATTTATACATGAATTCATTTGTCTCACACAAATTCCATTTAACCCCCCCCAAAAAAGAAAAGACCGCTGACCCCAAACCACATCAAGCCACTGAGCTCTATTTACTACTAATGTAAGTGGATCAGATGTAGTGATATGAGGAGCTTAGTGCAATAGCGTAAAATATAATCCAACCTGTGGCAGCTTCTTAGATTTATTGGCATAAATAACATACCAAATGAAAGACAGAAGAAAGAGAGAAGCCTTGCCTAGATATGTTGTATTCAATACATCTTCATATCTAATTACAGTTAAACACTTTGTGCACCCTTGTGACCACTCGCCCCATTAGCGGGTAAGTTGTCGCATTGGATTTAAGGCAACAATTTAGAAAACAGCTACTTGATTGTGAATCTTGATTCTTTGATTTCAAATTCAAAACTAAACTTAACATCATTAAAGATTTCGAAACAGCCATCTGTAAATAACAAAACCTTAAGGTAAATGGTCACTTATATAGCGCTTTTATCCAAAGCGCTTTACAATGTGTCCCTCATTCACCCATTCACACACACATTCATACACCAATGACAACAAAGCTGCTATGCAAGGTGCCGCCTGCCATTGGGAGCAACTTCGGGTTCAGTATCTTGCCCAAGGACACTTCAACTGTGGAGGGGTAAGGGATCGACCCGCCAACCTTGCGACTGGAGGACAACCCGCTCTACCACCTGAGCCATGTATCTGACTAGTCGTACTCATCTTGGGAGTTACAGCTCTGGCACATATACATTCTTCCTTTTCTCAACCTCTTTTTTTCCTTCTTCCTTTTCAACATATCAGTGTTTTTGAGCGACTAATGTTACCTCAGGGAATCTACGTCCTCGTGCAGCTTCACCTCAGATACCCAGACAGTGTCAACATGTCGCACAACGTCACAGTGAACGCATCTCTGCTGATTAATTTTTTCTCCTAGGAGGTGCACCACGAGTAAGGACAAGTCTTATTTTAATGCTAAGAGTTGGACTTTAGCAGGAATGTAGGACAAAGTGGAACTGTTTAAACGTGAAAGCACAATAAAACTATTTGTTTCCTAATCTCACTGATCAATCGTGATAAATAAACACAATCTCAATATTGATCACAATTATTATGATGAGAACTTTGGTCCTAATCATGCAGTGTTGCATAAAACAAGTCGTGTTTAGGGGAGTGGTTTCCTGCTGGTGCCCAGAGTCAAAACTAAACACAGTGAGGTTGCGTTCCAGGTTTATGCAGGTAAAACCTGGAACTGTCTTTCAGAAGATGTGAGACAGGCCTCAACCTTGACAATGTTCAAATCCAGGCTGATAACATTTCTATTTAGTTGTGCACATGACAGCTGAAAATATTTTATCTGTACTCCTCTAATTAATGATTATATTTATGTTTTGATGGATGATTTTATCTGCCTCTTTGCTTTTTATGTAACTGAGTAATGATTGTGTTTATGTTTTTGTGGACTGACTTTATCTGTCGTATATAGTTTTGTGTGACGCACTGCCTCGGGTACAGAGTGTGCTGCACAAATAAACCTGCCTTGCCTTGCCTTTAGTTGTTATTAGATTAATATTTTTTTTCATTTTCTGATTTTGGATTGTAATTTGAATATAAAAAGAAGGAATGACGCACAAGTTCTGAAACTGAAGCAGGTAAACAGAATTCAGTCAACCTCATCAACACCAGTGCTGCTTTCACTGTAACGTACCAAAAGTTCTGACAATGAAGTTTAATGCACATTAGAAAAGCTTATGGACACATCAAAGGTCTTTGTTCTGACGTAGTGAACATTTAACTTACATGACTGATTCTGCTTCTTTAACACCATGAAGCATTGCCATACAGAAAATAATTAGAAGTCAGTACTTCCTTTATAAGGTCTAAAATACAATCAGTAGACGGATTACAGTCATGTCTCTGGTCCAAGAAGTATTTCGCAGCTCGCAGGCCCCCATCAAAGGGAACGTTCGTATATATATATGTGGGTATTGAAACCTTGAAATGTCCACGGAGAGGGGGAGACATCAATTCTTTGTTATTAAAACGGGAGTTATTTTGGATACATACATTGAGCACATTAGCCCCCAAAGGTCTGAATGAAGAGTTTGATGTTCGTCCTTTCCTCTAAACACATATTATTACTGTGTATATTTATAACCACTGTCCTTATTAACATCATATTATGGTCTCCATATATTTTTTTGTGTTCTGTGGTGTTGTATATCTACCAATAGGATTGAGTATTTAACTAGATAGAGGCGTCTCTTGTAGGTAGTACAGTATGATGGCCCTTTGCCTGAGTCCGATTTTGGAGTACTTATCTATTTGAGGTACACATACTTTGTTAATAGTGTATGTAGTATGTCTAGGGGTATATGTATGTGTATGGTGATATATTGTGGCTGTCGTCAAGTATGGTATGTATGGTATATGTGCAATATGTTATGTACTTGATCATATTCATATGGAGCTGCAATGACCTACTTCATATACTGTATCTCCTGACTGTTGTGCGGTGGGATATGGCAGCTCTATATGTATATCTGACTCTTTATACTTTTTCTCACATATGTTTATTCATTCATTTTAAAAAATATTTTTCTATACATGATTGCATACATTACAAAGTACCGTTTACCTGCCAATGTATCACGTGATGAATGCTGTGCACTGTGGGTACTTAAGATGGCAGCCTCAGTCTAATGGTTAGCAGTCTGAGGAAGAGCATTGTGCTCGAAACGTCACGCCCATAATTTGTATAAGGGAGCCTGTTTTTGGTGTGCGGATCGTTCTTCTTCTCTTTTCTCATTTTTAAGCTTTTTAGGATGACAATTTTAAACTTCAAAATCACCTTCATTTGTTGTGCTGTTGAGAAATTATCAAAAAAAAGCTTGTAGCAAACGGTGCATCTTCATCCTTTTTCTCATCGTTGCCTCCAGCCTCTGAAATCTTCCTTGACGTGTTATTACATATAACTACCAGCATACATCATCTGTGTCATACACACTGATTCTTTCTCCTTTAAATAAGTTATCTATAGTGTCTTAAGTACTTTCAAGCTTTGTTTTGTTGTATAACTTCAAGCTTTCGCAATAAATTTACAAAGTATGTCAAAGGTGGTGCTTTAATTCAAATGCCGCCATACTGCTGTTATCTAAAACCCAATTTATTTACAACCATAAACACTGAAGTCATTGTTTAGGCTTTATAAACCAGGGCAAACTAGACTGGTTCCTTTAAAGTAGTTTGCATATTTAGGAGCAAAACACAGGAATGCAGTGAAGAAAAGGCCAACTCTTTGCTTACCACAAGAGTCTGCACAGAAGCCAAATCTGGGTAAATCACTGTTCACTTCATAAGAATTATAGGTGCGATTAAAACATGTTCTTGGCTCAGAGTAGCTGCTGTCTGTAACATTTTTTTGTTATTTTTCAGGCCAGATTCCACATGAAATCATTCTTCCTCTTGGACTGCTGTTGGACAATGCACACACCAACTTTATCCTCACAAGTTCTTGATGTACACATTTGAGTGTGAGTGTGTGTGTGGTCTATTAATCTTCTTTCCCTTCCAAAGACTTTTTTTTTTTTTTACCATGTTCTCTTTGTTCACAGCTGAGACATTTTCCAACCCAGTTGTTCTGAAAGGCTTTAACGTCACACAACACATCCCGGCGTTACCTTTGATTCTTATGCCAGCCATGACAACAAACACACACTCACCTCCTCACCTCAAGATGCTTATCGCCATCTAAACTCTCAGACTATGATATCATCCGCGAGCATCCACGCAGGAAGCAGGTTCCCATGAGGGTTCATCAGAAACAGAAACTATAAAAAGCCTGCATGGTAACAAAGCTCGGTAAACAATCACAGACATCTTACTTTATGATGTACGGTCGATGACATCATGTAACCCGGTCAGTCCACCCTCACGCTGCGCTCACAGTCTCGTGGTGATGAGGATGAGCCGCAGAATGCCGCAGGGGACAGATGAGTCACGGCGCTTTTATGGACAGATGTAGGAAACAGATGAACGTGTCAACAGTTGATTTGGTTTGCGCTGTAGATGATATCAGAACGATAACAAAACTGAAAATACACATCATGCGGGATGACTTTTACCCAGAGTTCCTAGCGGTTCCGTCGGTTGGTTTGAGTTGAAAGCCTGAAAACTTTCTGAAGTTTGTGGTTCAAGTTCACAAGAGAAATTACTGAATATGACAAAACTGGTTAGATAGTATGAAAGGGAGTGAAATGAAGGGAATATAAAAATGTAAGAACACAAGAACTCTTTACATGGAAATTCTCCAGTTGCATTTAAAAGGCTTGACCAACGTTTCTTAGAATAACCAGATGGTTGACCATCTTCACCTCGCAGATGAATATTCCAGTTTGCTCAGTTCTGTTTAAATAATTAATGGGCTTGGGTGCAACGGTCACAGTTGAAAAGCGGGGGCAGCACTTTCACTATGGCTACACATGTCAAAATATACGCATACATGACGCAATGTGGTCAGTGTGACTAAAGCCAACTGAAATCTACGTGATATTACCATGGAAATAGTTTACTGTGAAAGGTATAAGTTGTCAGGTGCAGTTCAGTGTTTTATATCATAGCTGACAACAACTGAGACTGAAACGTTTACTCCTCACAGCATCCTGACAAAAGACTAAAGGTGTTTTCTCCTGTTGTACCAACTTTCACAACACGTCCAGGACATTTACCACTAGGAACTTGAAGCATTCTTCCATAAACAACACAGCAAAGGAAAAGACAAGCTAAAGGACAGACAACTGGTATTATCCTCTTGTTTTGACTCTTACACCAGTTGTTTTTTTTCCTTATTTTTTTTTTAAATTTATTTTTTAACAAGACAGCCATTTACATTATTACATTCTTGTTTCGGGTAGTCTTATCTAAGCACCTCCTTCCTGGTGATATTAAGGTTTCTTGAAAGGCATCAAACCATGATTACTTGGTGACCAAGATGTAGCCTGTTATGTGTCAAGACTTTATGACACAGTTGTCTACATAATTGCCAAAACTGGAGGAGTAACTGTCTTATCGGACAAAAATAATGTCTAGTCTGAACCTGGGATAAAGTGTCTCCCATGACACCAAACTGTCCATTGCTAACAGTAAATGTGGCTAAAGAGGACATGCAAAAATAACAGCATAGTAAATATAACGCAAGAATTGCAGTCTATGGTCATATTAAGGTCCATTAGTGGTTTCCCACTGCAAGAACTTAAGGGCCATTTTTGTGTCGCCATAAACTTTGTGCATGTTCTGACTGGAAGAGCGTCTGCTACATTGAGGTAGGTACTTCTGAGCAGCGTTGGAAAACTGCAGTGCTGGGCTTAATGTTGATTGGTTACAGTCAGAGACAGCTTGGTCCAAACTATGCGGCATTTTTTGGCCCTCTTAATGTTGTCGAGTAGCAGTCTTATCCTCTCTAACATCGTCACCGTATCCAACACAACCAACAGATTCAGTTGTTGTTGTAATTGCTACTTCCTACCTACTTATAGAACTGGATGTTCATCTAATAATTTTTAACTAATTTGTTGTTGTTGTTGTTTGGTGCACTCAGACTTAATGTCATGATGGAAGCTGTTGGATCCCCCATCACGATGGAAACAAAACGGCTAAAAGAACCAACTAGGGAGCCAATCATGTCAACCTTGTGTCAAATCCCTGCAATGAAAAGCTGCTTCATGTGAGGATACCCTTTGGTGCTGTCATGCGGTGATAAATGCTAAAGCACACATTAGCGTTTAGCATTCTAACAGGTTCAGAATAATAGTGCTATCATGCGGATGATTAGGAGGTGTAACGTATCAGCACAAGATGCACAGAGCAGCTGAGGCTGATGTTTCAAACTGATGATGGCATCTGATCATATTAGCGGCTCACTAGTTATTACAATTCACCCTGAGAGGAAGATGAATGTCCGCACTACATGACAATCCATCCAACATTTTTTTTCCCCAATTGGAACAAAGTGCTACAAAATAAATGTGCCTAACTAAATACCAGTGTATGACTAAAACACATCCTGTGGATACGTCACAAAAACCCAAACAAACCAACACAACAAACCCACAAAAAGTACCTTAATAAGCAACAAGCACACACTTGTAGTTATCAGCCCCATGTTGACATCACTGAGGACATTTATCAGATTTCACGCAGCTCCCTCTGCAGCTGTAAAAAAAAAAAAAAACCCTTATACAACTTTATCACACGTGCAGTTTTACTCCCCAAGACCTGTAAACAGAGAAGTCGGGGGTTTAGTGCTTTATCCTGCCACTAAATATCTTCTTGTCAAGGTTGTTGATGGAAGCATTTGATTTGCGTTGCAAGAATTTCAATTCTTAAGCTTTTATAGAGGAATAACTAAAGCAATATGTGTTTCTAAATGCGTGCACAACACATCCACGTGTCTGCTATTCACCAAACAAGTACAAGATCTTCTCGTATGAAGTGGTAAACGCCTGACTGCGTTGTCAGGGTGGCTTTGAACCTGGAAGCAGGACTGTGACAAAGCCTCCATTAGAATAAGGTCAGGGCTGCTTTCTGGAGTAATTCACACCCTGATGTTTATCTTTTCTTTTCTACAGAGGGAAGAACATTTTAACGAATGCCACAGCTGCTCCCGGCGAATATCAACTCACTTCAATTACTTCTTTTAGCTGACATGAGTTACAGCTAATGTTTAGGTGAGTGAAAATTAGCGTTTTGTGGCCCTGCTAACCAAAACATGCTGTAAACTTTGTCCAGTATTTGACACCGTTGCCCAGTTGTAACTGAGCTGTGTGGAGCGTGTCGGGGTGCGGTGCCAAGGCTGCGTTTTCCCATGCATTGTAAACTGCCCTCAGTGCCTGACAGTGGCCGTGGGGTGCCCCGTAAAGGGACCAGGGGATGTGAGCAGTGTTGCCAGAGCATTGTGGTGTGTGGCATACATTATGTGGGCCTATTAAACACATATTACCCTGTATTTGCACTAAATTGTTGGTATGAGATTCCTCAAGGATGAGTTGCTCTGCATGGCATAGAACGTAAACAGAATCCAGTTTGCTCTTGGCTTGTACTTGGCTGTTGAATTAGTGGTTGTTTTTAGAGCCGCAGCAATTATTAAGAGAGATGAGATTCTTAGTACTACTACATGTTTTGCTTTCTCTCTCTCTTTGCATTAAGAAAGTGGCTTGGTTGTTTATGAGTCTGCTTCTTCGGGCATATGTACGCGCTAATGGGGAGATGAAAGCAACAAAAAGTCAGACACAAACATGCATATACACCCCCAGACAGAGAGATTCATAAAACACTAAGCTACTTCAGTGAACACCTCAGCACTCAACTGCACAAGCACGCATACAGGTGGGTCGGCCGGGTCATCTGGGATCAGTTAGTGCTCTCCAGGATCAGTCCTGCACTGCTGCTGCTGCTTAACTCTCTGCCAGCTGGCCTCAAACCAGCACAACGCAGGAGACAATCGGCCTCCTCATGGAGGGCCGACGGACGCACAGGAAGGAATCATTGTGACCTGAAAAGCAGCATCTTATCGAATATCACGAAAGATAGAAAGAGCCTAGATAATGGCTTGTGTAGGGGGTTAATCAACGTCTATAGGGTACTTTCAGGCAGCCGCCCTCCACTGGGGTAAGTTGAGATAAAGATGGCAAACGCTGAGAAATCATACAGAGCCGTGTTTATGTTGGCACGATGCGGCAGTATTTACATAGACTGAGGAAAAACACGGAATGATGAACTCAGCTCATGCAAAGCAGGTACAATAACAGCTTATTTGCAATCAATGGACATCTAGAATGGCACCACGCAGAGGAAAAATACATTTAAAACGTATGTAACTTAATGAATTCCTCGGTCCAAGGCAACCCGTAGTAGATAATTGTCCACACATTAAGCTATGGTTGAGAAGAACTTCTGCTCATGCTTATTCAGGTGCAGTTACATAAAGCGTGGTGATAAAGGAGCTGCCTGCATGCCTTGAATTTCAAACAGAAAAATATTCATCCATCTATCCAGCTCTCCGCTCACCTGGACAGTGATCCATGTCTCTGTAGCAGCCTTGACATACCTGAGACGGCATGGTGCCTGGCATGGTATCTTGAATCTTCTTTTGGGTAACAGGAATTGAAATTTATGTCCTGATGTAACCCTGTTTAAGACCTCTGAAATAGATACGCTAAGGGTTAACTGTTATCTGATTGATTGCTATTTATAATCGATTTGAAGTAATCGACTGAGCAGAACATGTGGGAGATGGAGTTTATCTTTTAGAAAATGCAATGCAGATTAGATGAAGAGTTGGTTTAAGGAGATGGAGTTCCAGGTGTGTTTGCTAACCACCGGTAAAGGTTGCATTAAACGAACAGCTCCTCCCTACACTGTAGCATTCCTGTTGATTACCTCTGCAGGACTAAGTTGTAAAACGTTTTCTGGTACCTGCCTGGTTTGGCTACCTGACACTCATGCTAACGCTAGAGCTTTGAATTTGAATCCCTACTCTGAGCTGATGCCTTATGGAAAACTTTTGCAGGAAATCAGACATTTGTGGCATTGCGCTCACTCTCTGTCCAAGTAGGACACTGGGTGCTTTTTATTATGCTAACTTATGCTTCCTTGCATCCTCTCTCCATCCATCACAGAGAATCTTACAATTACTTAAATTCACCTTGAGGCTTCGAGGGGAGCTTAGATTGGGAAAACACAGGTGTATCCTATGTCCACGCGTTTTATCGAATGGTGTGACATATAAATGCAGCAGTTTCATGTGTATCGATTTGATTTTACAAGTGATAGAGCTGTGCAGCACTTCATACGTTACTGGTGCCATTTAAAACCAATGTTATAGTACAAAGGTTTTCTTATTGGGCAGCTTCAGCTCCTCCATCCTCACGTATCTGTCTCTTTCATCTTTGCTGAGTGGAGCGAAGACTAGAATTGTGGAGACGAGAGCGAGGAGAATCCATAATGAAAAGCCCCCAGGTTCATCCAGTGCTCAAGGAAAAGAATGTAATGAACAAAAAGAGACGCAAAAATGGTGGTCATGAATAATGAAGCATTGTAATGCAGCGTCAGTTTTGCATACCATGATTAATGTCCACTACCGAAGCTTGGTTCGCATCTAGACAGGGAAAGATGCTGTTGAACTTTCTACATCATCAGTTTTAAATCATTTATTAAAGAATTCAAATTAATAGAGCAAGGTGGATTGGTGGCTAGCACCATCGCCTCGCAGCTAGAAGGTCGCTGGTTTGCCTCCCGGTGATCTTTCGTGACACCTGGGATCTTTCTGCGTGGAGTTTGCATGTTCTCCCCGTGCAGCGTGGGTTCTCTCCAGGTTCTCCGGCTTCCTCCTACACAGTCCAAAAACATGTTGAGGTTAACTGGTGATTCTAAATTGTCTGTAGGTGTGAATGTGAGTGTGCTTGGTTTTCTGTCTCTAAGTGTAGCCCTGTGATAGACTGGTGACCTGTCCAGGGTGTCCCTTTTGCCTTAAGTTAGCTGGGAAAGACTCCAGCCCCCCGTGACCCTAGTGAAGATAAGCGGTGTATAGATAATGGATGGATGGATGGAAACTATTAGAGGCACAACTGACCAGACAGACTGAGCAGTACTGCTGATTGGTTAAGACAAGTAGTAGTGAAACTTGCTGACATTAACATTTTGCAATAAAGGGATTTGCATAGAAGTTTATACTTATGACTGTGTCTCTTTGCAAAACCAAACCTCTTAATGCATTTCACTAAAGTAGTAATATTTTCTTGACAGTCATGCATTGGAAGGATGCTCTCATACACTTACATCAGTTCCTACACTTCCCAGAATTTCTACAAATACCTTTCAGATCACTATCTTTATAGGGGTCTTTTGAAACTTTTGTTGTTGTTGTGCTGACCAATGAGTGGAGCCGAAACAACCAACGTCACGATGCAACAAAATTGCATAGTGACACTGAAGACAAACATTAGTCATAATAAAAGAAATGCATCGATTAAAAATAGATCTGTCAACGCATTATCAGCATTGACGTCATCGATTATGTCGACTAATCGCAGGAACTCCGCGGGACAGAACTCCATGTCGTGTTTGTTGTGGAAAGATCAGCTCTAAAACTGACGCAGGAATAAAAAGCACATCTCTCTTAAGTGTGTCCTTAAGATGCAATTCCTGTTGGAGGATCCTTTTGGAGAAGCAGAATCATTACACAATGTTTTATTTTTATAATGAGAAAAGCTGCACATCTGGACGTCTCCACTTGCCGTACCATTAGCTGAAGATTACTTTTATATTACAATGCGTTGCCATTTCCAGTTTTTAAACACTGCCTACTGTAGTTGATTTATTGGCCGGCGTGATTTTCCAATCTCAATCACTGAGAACTTTCATGGTGTGTAATCATCCAAATCTCCTCTGTATAAATCTGTCCCCAGGCTGTGTCCGAGCCAGGCTTCCTTCTCTGTTTGGCTGGATACCGTGCTGGATCCTGTCTACGCACATAATACTCAAATCTGTCAGACGAATGCAGGCGTACAGGACAAAGATTTAATATTCCTAATCAAAATAACTAATGGAAAAATTAGATTATACAATTTAACACTATTAATATGACAAACCTACTTGTGTGACATTCGTTTGAGACTGTACAGTAAATGTCAAGTGTTGGTAGCATTCTACCAGAAACAAAAAAAGGTAAAGTTTTAAGGCTGCTGTTTACCACCAGAGTTTAACGATCGTACAAAATGAAATTTGTCACAGAATGGGTCCATGTTGGACACCCACAGCAGCAGCAGAAAAACCACCAGATTTAATGCAGCAAAAAAAAGGGAAATGACAACAGGAAAAAGGTCTCACCCCATCTTAGGACACATATCCTAATTTTATAGTCCTTTTTTTCCCCTGGAAATTGTGAAAAGCCATTCTTGGATATGAAAATGAATGTGGATTTAACTTTAGGGGTCAACAGATTTAACTGCCACGGAAACCCTTCGATAATTTTGTTCCTATGCAATGCACCATCCAGTGGGCCTTTTTTTTTTAGCTGACATGTTGACTTGTCATCGGACGAAAAACACAAGCGTTGCTAATAGCATTAATGAGGACTCTTTTCTACTCGGCGCTGCAATAAGCCGTGACGCCGAGCCAGTCTGCACAATACCAGGAAACTGAAACTGAAGCAGCTGAATGGAACTCAGCCATCATTATACATTATGCTGCTGTGACGTATCGAAATATCTTCTGATTGTCCGCAGCGGGTTCCATCTGCACCAAAGGGATCTATTCAGTCAAGATGGTGTGGCACAACGTTTGATGCATATAGCATGATGCTTCATTGTTTCCAGTGGTGGTTTGGTTTGTCTGTCCAACACTTTTATACAAAGAACGATATATAGACAACTAATGGAGAGATTTCCGTGACATTTAGCGCGGATATTTGCGGTTTTCAGTGAGCCCCACTTCCTAAAAATCATGTTTCTATACAACTCAACTGCACTCTTTTGTACGTTTTGAAGGAAACAAGTTGTTACATCCTAATACTACTGATGATCCCTTGTTGTTCGCCTTCTTCTGATGCCACTATTAGGCAAAAAATCTCTCCTTTGTGCAAAGATGTATGAAAACATAATTGGGAGAATTTTCATTAAATGTTAAAGATATTCATACTTTCCAGGGGATGAACATATTTTGAGTTGAGAACTCAATTTATCTGTATTTATCTTGTAATTTCATATGTATCAATGCAAACTTAAAACGTAGACTGAACATTTCGCCCTTTAGAGGCCACATGACACCTTTCAGATGACCGTGAAACCACATGAAGTTCAGTCGTGAGCTGTGATGATCATCTGAGACATTTACTCATGACCTTCAATTACAAAATCTATGTTTCATGCTGAGAAACGATAAATCAAACACTGACAGAGAAAAAGAAAGAGGAACGACAAAGCCGCACCTCATAACGTTGACACCATTTGATGCTAATTTCGGTTTTATGAACCAAAGTTGGGGGATTGGATGATGTACTAGCAAATATGTTGCTGGTTGTTTTCTTTCGGGGATGATATTTTTGAGAAATTTTCATCACTTTACTTTGCTATTTTAATCATCCACCTCCTGAGATTTCAACTTGGTAAATAAATGACCTGTTAAACACCTTAAAACATGTGCTAATAGGAACTAGCAGCTGGAGTTTTATGTGAGTGAGATGAAAGTCGGCTGCAGCCACTGTGAAGTGCATGCCAAAAAGTGTGCAGATAGGCCCAAATTTATTTGAGACAGGTATCCAAATGTGTGCACCATGTTTGCTTCAACAAAGAAGGAAATAATGATCCTTTATATGAAACATTACAACAATGTGTCCCTGCCTCTCTTCATCCCTGCAGTTAGTGCAGACAGTGAAGGCTAGTTAGCAGCTACTAGCCAGGCTAGAGGACATTTAGACACAGAGGGGTCCCAATCATGGTTATTTGTTTTTTAGCTGTAAATCTGGAAAGGTAACAGGAATCTATGCATGCTTAGACTCTGAGAACACCATTATCGGAGTTAACGTGAATGCATCAGTTTTGGACAAATTTGTGCACAGTTAGTGGACTTGGATCGGTTCTGTTCTGCAGGGAAAAGCCAACAGCAATACTTCCTCCCACACATTTAGATTCAGAGGGTGTTCAGGAGGAGGGGCTGCTTACAGACGGGTCCATTGTCACTGTGTTTGTGAGACAAAGGCAGAAAATAAGGAGTAAAAGAGGTAGAGAGAGGGAGGGACGGAGCTCGACAATGAAATAAGACTTTACCCATTTTAAATTGAACAAAATACCGACAAGCAGTTGGTAGCAGTCGAAGCTGATTTTGTGAAATAAATTAGTGGAAGTCAAAGATAAATATGATGATTCTGACTTCTCTCTCCTCTGCTGTTGTTGGACTGACAGTGGCAAATCGAAAATTTTATCTTATCATATCCTATTCTGTATTATAGTAAAAGAATATGATTTTCATCATTTGATGTCTGTCCAGGATATTCAAACTGCACACAAGAGATACTGCTATAATGAATATTAATCCCTGATACTCGCTGTACCAACGTACTGGTAAA
>NW_007578894.1:231168-260803 GCF_000690725.1 Stegastes partitus | reverse complement strand
TCCCCTGCCTTCACCCTAAGTCGGCTGGGATAGACTCCAGCCCCCCCACGACCCTCGTGAGGATTAAGCGGTGTATAGACAATGGATGGATGTTATTTTAAAACAATATATATAAGGACTAAAACAATGGTAAATATATTTTTTGTTAAATTCTCTTCTTTTTGGTTAATTTAACAACAATATGTAGTAAAATCACACACAAAAACCTGCTAATTTACATGTTAACGTAAATGGAAAAACTGTATATAATATCCACATCTAACTAAATATCTTTAGCAATACTAATTGGTATGTTTACAACGCGTGATGGTAAAATTGCATTTTTGCTGCAACATACAGAACCACATTCAATTTATTAATGTATTACTTATGAAAACAGCATGTTTGGTCATGTGTCAGGACTCCAGTAGAAAACCACAAAGTTGTAAATAATACAGAAGCAGCTAACAAATGTCCTACTGTGAACTGATTATTGTGACGGAAAACATGATAAATGAGATGTTGGCTTGGGTTTGTGCTTCGAATGGAGCTTCCTTCGCCGTTTCACTGGCGATGGGCGACTGGTTTCTCTTCGTTACCGGTTAACAGGCTCGGTGGATGATAGAGGGGAGAGAGTGAGCTGTGCGTGTCTAATGACCGCAGCGCTCGTAGCCAACCGGCTGGCACAACCCCGCATGCTGTAATATCTGCAGCCAGTAACCCACTGGCACTACTGACCAACTGTCGTCATTGCCTTTATGAAGCATGGAAGCGGTTGCATCGTAGCAGACAAACACGCCGACGCCGTTGGCCTGTCAGTCACGTTAACGAGCCAGTAAAATCCCACCCTCGCTGCTGCAGGGGCGGGACCCTGAGTAGGGGGTTGTTGCCCTGTTAAACTTAATGAGAGCTCATATCTTTTACTGGCAAATTTTCACCTGCATGGCATGGGGCTCGAACACTGTAGCGCGTCTCCCTTCCAAATGCTGCTGCTACTGCATTTCATTAATGAATGGATGACGCAAGTGTGTTGTGTATGGTGTATGAAGGTGTGAACAGTCGCTTGTTTTTATAATACCTCGGTCCCCATGGTGTCACTACTTCTGTGCAATGATGCAAGCTGCCTCTTTTATATCTGAGGTGGGAAAAAACACATTTCGCTCCGCGTTGAGATGATTAAGAGCGTAAAGCCCAAATGCTTAACACATGTCACGTCAGCTGTGTGTCTAATGTCAGCATTAGAAAGCTCATGTTGACTGATTTGTGGTCAGAACTTGTGTTATTGTGAAAAAAAGAACGACCTTGCAAGTGTTGAACACTCGACTCAGCACTTGCAGACGAGCTCTAATAAGATTAAAATATGGTTGATACTGGCTCCAAGATAATATCTGTTCCTGAGTTTAGGTAGCACTGTCAGTATTTAATTAAAAAAGACCTCACGTGTTGTTTACACATGAGCATCCCCTGTACAAATGCACGCGGAAATTTTTGTAAATTTAAAAATGTTCACTTACCTGACAGGGTGAAGGTATCAGGGGGTTTAGATCGGGTTTAATGTAAGACTGTTGTGGGGTCAGAGAGAATCTCATTGGTTGAGCTGAAGTTCAGTGGGTGGAGTTTTCCTCATCGAAGAGCAAGTGTTTAAAAAAGGCAACAGAGAAATGGCTGGCAATCGCTTTTCAGAGGCTCAAAGAACATAGTGTTGGTAATCAGCACCAACCAGTCGTGGTTCCTCCACTGGAAAGACAAGTCAGTCACTAGAAACATGTTAAGAGTCACTGTGTCTGTTGTATAGTTGTATGTAAAGGTGGACAAACTCTCCTTGATGGCATCCATGGAGCAGGTTTGCAGTTGGATGTGGTGGCTCTGGATGTCATCATCTTGGCAGTTCCTGACTCGTGCTAACTCTCAAAAGTAGGCAAAGAATGAGCTATGGACTGTCCTCAGCCCCAAACTGTCATTCACAGCAGCCATGCCCTAAAATATGCATTCAGCCTTCATGCAATTTAAACTAGAAATTGACCTCCTATCAACCAGTTATCAGATCTAATATTCTGCATTTTTCCAATAATCTGTATATTAATTTCTAAAACTAATTTCAGATGAAGTCATTTAAACTGCACTGCTTTGGCTCTGATGCAGCCTCCTCTCTATCTGAGCAATGCTCCACCCTCAGCAATCCCTGAGTAAGTACCAGCCCGTCAGCACTGAAGGATATATGCTGTCAAGTTAACGAAACATATGTAAAACATAAACAAACAAAGGAATTTCAAACAAATTTGATGTTGGAATTAGAGTTATTCCATATTTTGATACCAGGATTTTCAATTTTTGACCAATATACAACAATTCCAATATTCGTTTTTGTTCTCTTTAATCACGAGTAATCAGTATTAGTATCAGCCACAAAAAAAACACATCAGTCTATTGAGGCTGAAATGGTGAGTTATGTAAATATTCACCCCTTGTACAGTAGTTGGGGGGAATTAACAAAAGACACCAAAACCAGTTTTTGTACCAGGACGTAAGCATGTTTACTGCGGCTGTGAAAATGGATATTTTAACATGGAGGTCTATTGGGATTGACTCACTTTTGGAGCAGCCTCAAGTGGACGTTCAAGGAACTACAGCTTTTGTCACATCCATGTTCATAGCTCGGCTTTTTTATTGCTGCTACTGTGATTGTTTAAATGACCTAAAATATACATGCCATTATCACTGTACTCATGAGTGTTTACATCAGGATGGATCAGACTTGCTAATAGTACCAGTAGCTACGTACAAAAGGCACAAACTACGGATGCAGTAAATTTTCCTTCTATAGTGCAGCGATTGCACAGTCAAGGGTCAATCTTTTGTCGCAGTTTGGAGTTCAGATAGCCACATAAAGGCTGCTCTATACTTAATATTTATATATTTAGCTAACTGGACTTCAAATGCTGCATCCACTTGAGTGTTTTTTTTGTCCACTCCCTGCAGTAGTCGGTCACATTAACTAACAAAACTGCCTCACAGTCCATTTGAAATATGGGCAATAAATAAATATTGAGCAGAGCGGTCTCAAACAGTGTATGAGAGAAACGCTGCAGTTTATATTCTGGCAGTGGGATGATGACACATCTGTATAATAATGACTTCCCAATTCCCAGACACAGTGCATCAGTGTTTGTGTTGGCTGACTGTGCGAATTCGCAGTTGAACAAAGGTGAGGCCTGACATGTGACTTTGCCAGAGTCGGACAGCAGATCGCACCGACTGAGAAAAACACGTGCTTTTGAATTTGTCGGTTGCGCAGGCCTCAATTAAAATGAATGAGAGATGCGGTTGCGCCATAAGTTATCTTTCAATTGCTGAGTAAATGCTGCTTGAGAGCAAGATGCATTGTCCCGTTTCACTGTTATCTGGACTCATCCTATGCTCTGTAATTATCTGCGGAAACGTCATCAAAAATGTATTTTCCATCTGCCGCGATCTTACGTGTTTCAGCTGAGGTTTCTGAGCCCTTCATGTACTCGCGCTCACCAGATCTGATACCATATCATTTCGCTGCTGAATGCGGGACAAGATAAATAGTTGTCATCTTTACGGAATAAATGGTGAAATCTGTGGTTTGAATTTTCCCTGGCAGGCTATGGCAGTTACCACGACAACCGGGAAATGTTTTCATGAACACTTTGGGTTTGCTCATCTCGGAGTGGGCGTAGCAGCGCTGTTGTGCGGGGCGCCTGCTCGTGTTTGGGTGTGATGTGCGTATCCATTCCCAGGTATTCACGCGGGGCGCCACACTGACCAAACAAACCCGTCGCAGGAGACGCGCGACGGTACGTCCACAACGTAAACCCGATCCTCTGTTTGCAGGAGAAGCCAAACAGGCTGTGTTAACCATCCACTCTGATGTTATCTGAGAGAATCTGATCTCAGTCTGTGGTGGAGGAGGACGGGTGGGTGGAGGAGGGGAGGAGGGGGGAATGTGGTTCAGCTCGACTGAGGTATTCCAACCACACACAGCGACGACCCAACATCTGACAGGGGAAGCGACATTGCCAACAACAGAACGTTATTTTCTTTATTCTGTCATATTCGTGAAATGAAGGGTAACGTAAAGGATTGAGGACGTGGAAATGAGATTCACTGCTTGAGATCTGGTGGAAATTATGTGGAAAACGTTTGGACCGACAAAAGATCACAAAGATCGCCAAGATCAGCCGGAGCTTTCAGAGTCCAATCATTTGTTATGTAGAGAAGCAAACTGAATTCATGGTGAATTTATGTTTTCCACGTTGGCAGGTTTTCTCGTACTAACAAGCACAATTTTTTCATCACAACAGTGTTTGATTATAAAGAGATTTTTGCTTTTAATTTATGAGCAAAGGACTCTAATGCTGATAATGTTTGACTGCATGAGGTCAGCTCAGGAAAATCTTTATCTTTATATCTGAGCCTATAATGATGAAAGCATTAGTTTTGATTATAGATAAATAAATATGACAGGATATGGTCTACAGAAGATCTGCCAGCTGATATTATGTGTTGTTCTCAAGTCAGACTGAAGGAATTCATACTGACAGATCTTCTTTTTATCCAGATGTTGCACATATCTAGCTGTAAATCAAGCTCGATCTGTATGTGTGTGTGCGTTTGTGTGTCTGTTCTTCAGATATCTCGACAACTGTACACCTGATCCACTTCAAACTTTGTGAATTTATTGCCGGGGACCTGAGGAAGTGCAGTGCAGTGTTTAAAGTCGATTGGATGGCTTTTTGTAAGGTCATCCTAGGCGGCATTGTGGTCACGAGGTCAAGTTTGCTGTAGTTTGTGGAGCCATGTGGTGCAGTTGATCTCCTGCATCCGTAATAAAAGCTGTCTTGCATTTCTTTCTTCTGTATTTGACTGTCCATCAGTGTTTTCAGTTTTGTAGTTTCAACTGATCTCATGCAGATTTATATGAAAATTGGTGTAAAGTGAAAGCTGAGACCATAAACAGAGATCACAAAACGCCTGTACAGTAGTTTAATAGGTGACCCCCATCATAATTAAAACTATCAGACTGTGCACAAACTGATTTTGGGGTCTGATAACATTTTAATAAATATGTGTGTGGTGCTGTAGAGTCTTATATAGACTGAAGGCTGCTGGAAACTCTCCAATCTCACTGCTGTTTTTGGCCGGGCCCCCCGACTGCTGCTGCTGCTGCTGCCTGCCCTCAACTGCTCACCGGACGAGACGCATTTCATCTCAAATGAGCCTGTTGTCAAAGTTCAGATCTGTGAGGTCACAGATCATGTCACACTTGGCATTGAGTGGGAACTGCACTAAGTTTAACCAAACCTTTGAAAAAAAATCTGCAAAAGAAATTGAGTTACTGTGTGTTTCCATCCAGTGTCGTTCTGCGAATCTTGGAAGATAAACACATCGAGATGAACAGTTGGTGACGCCGCTCCTCCGTTTGGATGCCGTTAAACCACTGCAGATGAAGAGGCGATTAAAATAGCAGCGGCCAAATCTCACATTGTGGGAGATTGTGTAGAAAACATAATATAATTATGACATTTATGTTTGTTTGAAGTGTTAATCTAAACAAGGTCACTTTCTTCTCATCAGTCTCATGTATTTCGTGGATCAGAAGCTTGACTGACTGTTAATCTTTTTACGCACATTTTTTATTGACTATTCAACTTTTCAACATCTGAATATCAAGAAATATTTTGACTTTTTCTCAGGTTTGTCCTTCATTTTGTAATGTTTAAGTTGAAAATACCCAAAAGGCATAACATATTGAGGTAAAAATGCCATTACATCAACATTTTAAATATAAAAAGTAAAAAATTTTGATCAGGACACATCTTTAATCCGTAGACCTCCACAGTACAGGCACAGCACCAGGTCTTTAGTGACCCTTAGCTCTCCAAACCAACTGGTAGTTTTTGAGGAAACACTGGAGAATATTTCAAGTCAAATTTGATTTGATGTAGCTGGAGCTTGTATGTTTTGCTTCATGCTTCTTCTTTTTTTTTTTTTTTCCTCCAAAGCTGAAGCTTATTGTTGGAGCAGCTGATAATCAGCTTTGGCAATTGTTTAGCAGGAAGGTCTACAACCTGGATTGAGTCTTCCAGAAACAAATCAAAAGCCTGATGTTTTGGATTTGTGCAATGTTTGTGCAATGTTACCCCTGCTCAATTATGATGTCTGATAAAATGAGACAAGATAGGAAATGACACAATCAATCAAAAGTCAGGCACCATATCCTCATCGGGGTTGTATGCTGCGTTAAACTAACAAAGAAAATAAAGAGGGGATCGGGTCTGCAGACTCAGGTAGCGATGGTTTACAGAAGCAGCAGAAAGCCTGTTTGTTTAAGGCTGTTGGTTATGGAGTGTGACCAAACAGACTCTTAACCACATTCCTTTCTCTCTCTCTCTCTCTCTCTCTCTCTCGTCCCTGCTCGCTCCTCCCAGTCGGTCTGTGTCTCTCTGGCATCCACATCCAAACACCGCAGGACTTCATGCTCGACTCTGAGCTGCTGCACATACCTGAGCAGCATCTATGACCTGCGCTGAGCGGTGACACGTGTTCCTGTAATCATATCACCTTCCACTGTAACAATGAACACAGTTTCAGTAACATACTAAAACACCTCTCACAACCTCACTTTTGTTGTCACCCCTTTAGTGATTTCAAAATTCAACCAGTCTCATCGGTGCATTTTTTTGTAATCGTCGTCAACCAGCATGTGGACTTGGAAGATAGAAATGCTTACATTCAGCAGCTGGAAACGTTCCTTCAATTTTATTAGGGGTAGAGATGACAAGAACATTGCTGTCAGTGCTGTAAACTGTTTGCAAGAAGTGGTACCAAGACTCTTTCAACAGCAAAAAAACACAGCCTTGAATGGCCTGAAACGGCTTCGACAACAACAAGAAGCGACTGGAAATAGATCAGCCCTGTGAGGCTATGGATGGTGGCTGTAGCCTCTAATAAACACATTTTAGTTTTTAGCTGTGGACAGCAAAAAACTACCAATGAAACTTGGCTGAAGGTGGTGGATGAAGCATTGTCCATCTCCTCAACTGACTCCTTCGGAATAGATCCTTGTGACAACACGGGTCTGGATACCAGAAGATTCTCAGAAAGAAAACAGTTTGCATGCCATGTAGGATTTCTAAGGAATCGGTTAAAGACATGTGACAGACTTGTTATCCAAACGTGATCTTTTGTGCATTGATGGACATGCATTAGAACTCGCTGGCCTCATTTCGTTATGTCAAAATTTAGTTTGGATCTGCCCGTGTAAGCCCCGTTGCAGATTTGCAGATGGCCTGTAACATTTATTGATTAATAGGCTACAGAAAAAGGGCAAGTGTGCTGGCAAAACCCAGACATTCACACAAAGGTGCATTTGTGAAGTCTGAATTCTGAGGAGGATGGAGACAATTAGCAGTTTTATGGGGTGCAAATGAAAAGTCTATGATTATTCAAGTTCACTGGAAGTTGTAAGCGAGATCGTAAACGATACCTGATCTGATTTTGCAATTATTAAAGGAAAACAAAAAATCATATCTGTTTGTTTCTCCAGTCGGTTTCAAACACACAAATTACTGAGACGTCCAACAGTACAAACCACAAAGCCATACCCAAAGCATGAAGTTCCACAAAACACTGTTCCGCCTCTAACTTGTGGTAGAAGTCAATACCAAGCCTTTCTGTTATGTCTCCTTGTCCTTCATGTTAATGCAACTTGCTCAAACAAATGAGGTAAGGTTTATGTTTTGTCATGGCAACAGCTACAACTGAGTTTGCCCTGGGATCCGATACAAATGATACAAATAATAATTAATCAAAGAAACATGTCCTCATGCAGCTGTTTGCTGTAAACAGCATATCGGAATGGGAAGTCTTGGAGCCACATTGTGAACACGGCTTCTGTTTTACATTACATGCTTTTAATTTAATATGTTTTAATGGCCACTTTGTTATAGATTCTACAAAACATGCAACATTTCCAGTGATATCGAGCAAAAAAAACGACATTATAGCTTTTAATTTTCTTTTAATAACATTACCACACAAATAGACAGTTTAATTAGTCGGTGTCTTTAACGGATCAAGTTAAGGTGGACTTATTTCATTTACGGTTGACGTAAGTTATTTAGCATGAGGTAAAATGTTTTGATTTTGGTTAAACAAAAGTTCTAGTCATGGTTTGCTCACTTCTATGTCCACCCTACTGGAGTCCACACATGCAAATGCTAAAATGCAACACTTAGAGTCTAAAGCTGTGCTAGTGGATCTGTGAGGATGGACTTTGGCACAGATGAGCTGGACAATGTTATTTTTTTATAGTCATGATGCTAATATGCATCTATCGTCTAGCAAATACTATGCTGACCATTTTAGTTTTAAATGTTAGCATGCTAACATTTGGTAATAAACACTGAGCACAAAGTACAGCTGAGGTCGATTGCTATGCTTCACTTTTGAGATATTCTCTGATACCAGGCAGGTTAAGAAACTGTCCCCAACTGTCAAGACCTTCAAAAGTCATCATAAGATCATGCTGGTAAAAACAATATCTTGCTCCATCGTTTTTTTGTTTGTTTGTTTGTTTGTTTGTTTTCAATCAGTACTTAAAGAATGACCGTGATTTCGCAAAAGATGTATTTTCTGTTGATTGCCCCGACTTGCTCTCATGGCCACTCTGCAACTTTCATGGGGCCTAAAACAAGAAGCTGCAAAAACAACTGCTCTTGCCCACCATTGATGAATTTTCCACAAAATATGGCATTTTTTCGATTATAGTCAACTGTCAGGTCGAGCCTACAGACACCACAAAGCTCCTCTGTATAGGATGTTATAAACCTGAGCAGAGCCAACGTACACAACTTGGTAAAACATCTCTGGACCAACATGATGACTTGTTTGAAGGATTTGAAGAGTTTCTCCAGTTCTCGTTCAATATGGAAACGTATGAACACAATCTGAGTTCTTTACTCTCCTCCACTTTTTTGCATTGTCACTGTCATTTTTTAAAATTCAGTTTTTACTACCAAAAAGAAGAATAACTTTAGTTCCATATCTATTAAAACTATTACTTTACCTGATTGTTTCACCATTAATATTTATATATTCAGGCAGGTACTGCACCAACGTCAGAATTTTGGTTTTGTGACAAAGCCAGTCATCATGGTTCGTCCTGTGGGAACCATGAATGTTCGTGGCATCCGACATCTTCTGAGAGATTTCAGTTTGCACCACAGTGGTGCAATGACTCACAAGCACTGCCATTACTACAAATATGTCACTGCTCTGGTTTAAAAAAAAAAAAAAAGATGTGATGTTAACTTCATTTTATCGTCCCACCTCCTCACTGTGCTTCCACAGGTTGGTACATGATTTACTCCGGTGGTGAAAAAGTGTCCCAGCTCTGTTTTGCGAAGCAGCACTACTGTTGCTACAGCTGATCCCTTGTTACTGAACCCACGTAATACCATGTAATATTATGTCTCCGTACACTCGCTGCAGCTCAGCGGTTGCATTTGATTCACTTGTTTTCCACATTGCGCTGTGCCAGCCCTATGGTTAGCAGCCGAGCGCTCTTGAGGGGCATGACTCTCTTTGGTTTTGGACCCGAGCAGCCTTACTTCCATTTAATGAGGCCTGTCTTTAAAAAAGAGAGACAGAGAAAGAGAGTGAGAGAAACATATCCCTTGCTCTGTTCCTTCTGAACAGCTGCATCTGTGGTTTTCTCCTCTGATGGCGCTGTGGTTTTGGGAGTTGTGCCCTTTAGACAATCTACCTCTGCTCTGATGTTTCATGGCAGCTCATCTGAGACTGACAGAGAAAGACAGTGAGCGAGAGGAGGAGATACACAACATGGGCAAAAAAAGGCAAGATGTGCTGCTACAGGATGATTGATAGCACATGATTCAAACAGAAAATTTCACTTATTAGGTAACTTACTGAAAGTCGTCAGTTGACAAAATGCCAAACACTTATGCAAACCAAATCATCAGTAGTTAAGAAAAATGGCTTGATGAACTTTATATAACGATTCTATCCCCAGAGTGGACGTAGAACATTTTGAAATATGGTTACTCAAGTGCTAAATGGCACAAGGCTTCGCCACAGTAACCAAAACACCATGCAACATTTCGCCTCGAGCTCTGCCGTTGCCAGAAAGTCTCAGTGCAGGACCGATACCCAAGAGCAGACACAGGCAGGACAGCGGCATGGAGAAATAATCATCAGAGGAAAAGCAGAGGGAATTGGAGGAGATGAGAGAAGTAATAAAAGTGAAGCATGGACGTTGCAGCCAGGACTTGTGGTTGGACTAAGGTAAAAGCATTGAAAACAAATTTAGTGAGCACATTTCATGGGCAGAAGGGCTTGACGTAGCATCAGTGATTTAGATCCTGATGATAAGATGGGAGTATATGGAGCCTGACAGTTCATGATAGGTTAGAAAATCACTTTTTCCTTAATTTACCTCTCTCGTTTGACCAACACAAACTACTTATGTCCTACTTTCTCTCAGATTTCCCACCAGTACTACTTACTTAGTGTTTGTTACTTTACTGTATTTTGTGGTTCATTATTGTACTTTGGGGTTTTTTTACGCTACAATACTTTATAGCACTTAAATGATGGTTTGTGGAACTTTGTGGTTCTCTGTGGTACACTTTGAGAGTCGCTGGGATGTGCTTTGTAGCTGTTTCCTGTACTTATGGCATTTAGTGCAACCCTCTCTGCTTTCCTTTCCTGCATTTCTCATTACAAAGCTGCGTTTTCAAGGGTCAGGTGTATTAAAAGGTCTGTATCAGCTTGGCTGCATGTGAGGGTACATATCTACTGTGTAGCCCTCTCAGCTGCCAGCTTCTTCAAGCAGACCCTTATCAGCCAGTAACAAAGGTCAATCATCTAAGGTCTCACTCAGATGACTGAGGAGGAAAGCAACAGATAAAGGTGAGAGACAAGCCTGTATGAGAAAAAAGGAGTGCAGGAAGGAAGGGAATTAAAAAATGGAGTCAAGGACAGACAGACGGAGGGAGGAGAGGAAGCTCTTCTGGTGGTTTGTCCACAACAACAACTTGTGTAACCTTGGCCTTGGAGCTCTTATCGAGGGCAGAGGTAAAACTGGTTTACGTTTCATTTTCTGATTCTGTGAAGTGTTACTCCCATGGCAAACCTTTGCAAATCAGACACAACAAACTGATGGAATCCAACATACAAACTTTTTTGCCTGTAACAATCCACCTGACAGACAGGCCAGTAGGGACTTCCTTTACCTTCTATAAGACTTAGTAGTCTATTATCACCTCATTTAATGGAGCATAAGAAGATAGAGAAACACAAGTCTGCATTTAGAGGTTGGAGACGTGGTTGGTGGTGTAAGATCAGTGATATACTTTCTGCATTCATCAGTAAACGAGTGTCTGCAAGGGTCCAGTAGAGTTTTTGTGATTTACATTTTGTCATCTAAGTCTGCGGGGACTTCCTCATGCAGCCGAAAAATTTGTGTGGACTCCAAGGGCAGTAGTGTTCATTAACAGACTATGTAGACGATGACCTACTGTGCATGTGTGGAATGAAGCTCTTCAAGCAAATTATAAAATATCATAATACAATCAATTACACGTGTGGTGTCCGTCCACAAGGAGTATAAACAAGGCGAGGTGAGTAGCGTTTGGTTCCCATCTGGGACCAATATTTAAGAATTTATTTAATTTTTCTTTCCCTTGCTTTTAACTTTGGTTACTTCTGGTTAAGTTTGTACACTAAAAGCCCTTGGTTTGGTTTGGAAAAAGATCCTCATTTGGCTGAAATAAACCCTGCCTCTATGTTTACAATGTCACCAAAGATATTACAACCACTTCTTCAAACGATCTTAGGAGGCCGCCAACATTATTGGAGTTACTTTCGATTGGTCCCAGTTAGAATGGATCCATCCATCCATCCATTATCTATGCACTGCTTAATCCTCACTAGGGTCGCGGCGGGGCTGGAGTCTATCCCAGCTGACTTAGGGTGAAGGCAGGGGACACCCTGGACAGGTCACCAGTCTATCACAGGGCTACACTTAGAGACAGACAACCAAGCACACTCACATTCACACCTACGGACAATTTAGAATCACCAATTAAGCTCAACATGTTTTTGGACTGTAGGAGGAAGCCGGAGAACCCGGAGAGAACCTATGCTGCACAGGGAGAACATGCAAACTCCACGCAGAAAGATCCTGGTGCCCCCACCAGGACACAAACCGGCGACCTTCTTGCTGTGAGGCAACAGTGCTAGTTAGAATGGATGATCAAGCAAAATCTTGTGTACAAGAAAATGGAATAGATTCTTATTGGCCCTTATGTGTTAGAATGATGTGTGACAATAAGACTAATAATGTCCAAACTGGGTGGTCTCGATGGTGCTGACCTTTGAGGTTATGGTAGAAAATATAACTTTATTACACAATCCATTATTATTTAACCATGCTTTGTTGTTCTGCTGAAGTACAAACTGCTCCATAGTTCCTCGGAGAGGCATTGTTTCTGTTAGGAGGTACAAATGTGTCCCTTGCAAACCAACAGAGCAAGTCAGGAAAGTTTGAGAGCAACAACCTGGTGCAAAATTTCACAAAGCTTTTAGTACCATTCACTCTGTAAGGGCGCATTAGTGAGGCTGGCTGTGCCATTTTGGGGTTGACCAGAGCTTGAAAAATATGCGTATTTATTTAACGGTAGCTTAAGGGAGCTACTCTTCGGCTTCAAAATCACAAATGGCTCAGAATGATGAAGTGGAATTGTAGCAGGATTTGTATGGAAACCAGTTAATTTGGTTGCAGAATGTTCCATTTTGGACAGGACCTCTGGTAGTAATAATACAGGATCAATGTAAGATATTCTTATAAAAGGGAATTTTCTGTTGCTTGAAAATCTATTTTCCTCTGCTGATATCAAAACATGGAAAACATGGTCATTTCTCACCATTAAACATATATGCGCGTCTATATTTTTTTGAATGATCACTCCTACGTCATTGTCACCGGAAACTTCATGCAATTCACTGGGAGGTTGGCAGGATGACGAGTGAGCAGCGAGCCCCGTGGGGAGCCCGGGGTTAACCACTAACAACCAGAGGCTTTCCAGTGCCGACCATGCTGCGCTTTAAACAGCCACTTTGCCAGCCCAATGATGGGCGTATGGAGCCAGCCGGGAGGGCCGCACTAGCTGGGAAGCCACCAATATTCATTGTTCACACATATGAAAGGCAAAAGGGAATGGACAGCTCCAAGAAAATCTATTATGGGGTGGTATTTAAGAAAACACAGTTGGAAAACACTCAAGGGCCTTAAAAAAAGTCCCCTTTTCCATCACTTTTCTGTCTCTGTCAGACTCCTTTCCCTTTATCTCCCTATCCAACAAAATTGGAACCACAGCAGGGCGAACAGAGAAAGAGAAAGAAAGTGAAGCCATGTCTCAGTAAGAGCACCTCTCAGTTCATAATCAGCCAAATCAAGTTTATCCTTACTGACGGGCCGTTCCACTGAAAGCTGTGCTCCCTGCCAGGGGTGTGTGGGTGAGTTTGAGCCAGCACCACAATAAAAACCATTGTTGCGTTTGTTTAGACGGCCTGTCCAAGTCCGACCCTCCCCTTTGGAGCAAATGCTCAGGTTTGTCGGCCCAATAATGGCACCTAATTTGTACGGAAGTCGGGAGAAATCAGTGTAAAGCAAAACCTGAAAGACAAGCACTTTCACCAGCCACCTTATTACCCCATGCTTGCGTCTTGTTGTCATATGTGAAATGTTTTTTGAAATCCTTGGACTCTGGGACTTGGTGGTGATTTAAGTGTTGCTGAAAGAGAGTGACATTCAGGGGCTGTGTGTGCCAGGGAAGTGTCTGGGCTGGTTAACGGCCTGCTGTGTTGTCGTGGGGGGAAAGAGATGCAATTAGAAAAGGTGAGAAAGATCCAGAGGTGGAGGAAGATTATCCCCCAATCACAGCCCCAGGCTAAACCTTATCCACATCCTTCACCCACATCCTTCCCACTGTCTTTGTTTGATCAGCTCACTGGATCCCGTTTTCCTTCACCCTGTCTGCCATCCACATGCCTGTGCCAGCTGTAAGGAACTGACAGGGCAACAAGCAGAGTGGGATTTTCCCAGTAACATTAGCCTCCCAGAGGACAAGGTGAGATTGGTGGGCAGGATGACTATCTGTCTAGCTGTCCGTCTCGGTCAGTCTCACTGTCAGTCCTGTGCCACTTGGCTTCAGATCGTGGAGCTCCATAACAAATTCATCTTCATCACCGAGATATATGAGATGTTTCTCCACTGTAGGCTGTAAGAAGATAAATGGTATGAATAAAAATAAAAATAACTCTTAAAAAAAGAAACTTTCCATTTGTTTTTCCACTCTTTTTCCTCACTTATTCCCCTTTCCCACCCTGTGAACAATGCCACTGAGTCATTGCAGGTTGTGACCCATCTTTGCCGATCCAATTTTGTAAGTCTTAGGGATCAACAAGGTGGGCGAAAAACACCCATAAGATCATGTCCTATTTCAATCAGGTCACAGAATTATCAATCTTACATGACAGGATTAAATGTTTTTGGTATTAAAGTAACTGGTTTGGATCGGATTTGTGAAGTAGGGCCAAAGAGAAACACAACAGCAAAAGGATTTAGTGTCACAAAAGAAGGAATAAATGATGAGCATCTCTTTGAGCTGCCAGGTCCAAATAGGATAAATGTAGTTCTGTTTTCCAACCATTTTATATCGAGTTAAAGGGGCTTCTTACTTTGAGGTAACTGAAGAGGCTGACTGTTACTTCAGGGCACAGTTATACCCTGGAAATGACTTTGCTAATACTATAATATTAAGAACAAGAATATGAAGATATATATATATTTATAAAAAATAAAGAAAAGCATGTAGTATGGAACACACTCCTGTCTTTTCCATCCTTTAAGTCAGTTATAAGTTTTCAAAAGAATGTTTTGTCAAGATAATCCAGTCCATAGTTGTCTATAGTTTCAAGGAACTTCAAAGTCCATGTATTGACTTTGGAGGGTTGGTGGTTACATGAGGCGGTGTTGTAGATTTGGCATCTGCGAGTGTAAGAGGGTCAGTGTGATGTAAGTTTCATCAGGTTGTTCCTCAAGTCCATTGAGTCCGTGTTCAGCCCAAAATGTGTGTCTACCGAACTGACATTGGTGTACATGTTTGGCAGTAGGGTGCATGCATGGTACATGTAGACGCCAATCTACTATCCATTTATGGAATAGAGTCCTCTAAGTGGACTAGACACTAAGAAAGTAAGTACTTAGGATCCATGGTGTCTGCAGCTGCCCTTGTGTACATTCACAAAGGTCCTAAAGTACTTGTTTTGTTTTGTTTTACAATCTTTTAGGGTTAGTTTTAGGTGCCAAGACTACTTTTGATGACTTTAGAGCTTCCTCCATTTTCTGGGTTACCAGGGTGACATGTCCCGCCCCATGTAATATATGATTGGTTGGAAAGGAAGGAGTGGGAGTAAAAAGACAATGAAATCAATGGCAAAGATATGTTGATTAAAAACCTACTCATGATGCATGACAAACAAACGCAACCCAGCAGAAAATACGTTTTCCTCCAAAACATGGCTGAGGATGCAGTTTAATTTTATAGGAATGTAACCTTTTGGGAGACGGGGCTTAAAATCTCTGAATTTTTCCACCTTAACAACGCCGCCAAATCCAGATTCCTGTGTTTTTATTATGTCATGCCTTGACTACCCTAACACCTTTTATTACTCAAGACCATAACTCCACCACAAGGTATCTGAAAACATAATCACACACTTTACACTAGATTTGGCTTCTCCACGTTGACATTAGACTTGTGGCGAGAAGGTAGATGGAGCTGCACTAAATGAACAAATCTTTCCAAAAGAGAATGCTTTGGAACTTCCCAGAAAAAAATGGCAAGAGGCATTGAGCCAGCTGTCTTCTTCTTCCTCGCCTCTACTGTTCCAGAGTCCTCGTTCCTCCGCAACAATCTAATTCTCTTTGTGCTGATTAAACTGTAAAGCATGTTAGATAAAGGGTTGATAAAATTCCAGTTTGCTTGTTTAAGTGGAAGTTGTCATGTCTGCAACAGTCTTTGATACTGTAATCTGTTGCCTCTGTTTCAAGGTATCAAGTACAAAGAAGAACGCTCATTTCTCTGCTTCCTGTTTTTCTTGTTTACAAGCATCTGTGCTTAATTTTTCCTTCTCTTTTTTCTTTTTCAGGTACACTTTTGATAGAGTGACTGTGAATCATCCTCTTATGCATGTTTTTATCTCATCACAAATAGTGACACTGTGTTGTTTTTTGTTTTTTTCTTGTTTGTGATAGCGCTTCTTCAGGTAGTACTAACTTTTTTGTGGGGAAATTCACGATACCCAAAGAATATACTCTCTTAACACTTCGAGCCAAGGACTGTCGACTGTACTAAACATGAGGGTGGCTTGCATTGCACAGCGCTTGCCTTCCCAGTGTAAACTGATAAGTCAGTGTAATGTTCTGTAATGTCTGCAATTTGTATCCACCCACACTGGTTATAGTCCATCACAGTGAAGACAATATAGGAGCATATCAATGACCTCATTGAAGCACAATTGTTTCACAGATTTCTCACGTCCCGGCACACAAACAGTGCTCTTGAGTCACTTTTGCCTGTCAGGACTCATCTCCACTGATCCCACTGTTAAAGTCCCTGAGCTCAGCAACCCGATAGAGCGGACTGCTACAGCATATATACTCCTGTTTATGTTGAATCGTATATGAAGGGAAGTTTTCCTTCACCTTTCTGCTTTGACGCAGCACAATCAACAATCGGTTGGATCTTAAGAACCTAATTAGTAAACCTTTGGGGCCTTTTAGCGGCTCTGGAGTTGTATCATAAATCTTTCAGCAAGCTTCCAAGTGTTTCCAGATGTGGTTTACTGTAAGGCAGAGAAATGTTCTGTGAACCGTATCGCCCAGCAAGAATGTCAATATTAGATGATTCAGCAAAACCTCTTCTTAGGCCTAATGCCTTCATTTTTTAAAATTGTCACTTTGTCTATGCTTTACACCTACACTCAGATCCACAGATCTCTCTTTTTTTTTTTCTCTCCAGATAGCAGCTCCAATACTTCAACTCAGTGTTTCTCCATTCTGTATCATTTATCTTTTTTTCTCATATTATAATCTGTATACATCACTGTGTGGAAAACACTGGAATCAGCTTCATGTAAGGCTTAGTGTTAATGAGGCAGGGCATTGCTGTGGTACTAACAAACTGATTTGACAGCCTGTTGCGACTAAACAAATGTGTTATATATTAACCACGTCATGGCCGATTGCCTAATTGGGTCAGTATTGGCACCAGAATGAATACAGCTGATAGCTGCATTCCGAGACTAGGTATGGCTCAAGTCAAATGTCAAATGGTCTGCCCCTATATACTGCCTCTTAACCTTAGCTCTCAAAAATGAGTTTTACGATGTGTTTCTTATTCCCTATTCACACAAACGCACTCACACACCAGTGGCGGCAGAGCTGCTATGCAGGCGTTCGTCTGCCATCAGGAGCAACTTTGGGTTCAATGTCTTGCCTGGGGACGCTTTAGCACATGGAGGGATCAACCTTTGCGTTAATGGGCAACCTGCTCACCAATATAAGCCACGGTTGCCGGCTGGAAAACTAAATATCATGGTTATGAAAAGATTGTGTTAATGATCAATTGGATATTTTACTGTAAATGATGAGAAGATTTGTTGTGCAAAAGTCAAACAGTATGTCCATCCACCACCACAACACCCACATTTTTGCTTTATGTCCTGATATATCGGCTCAGGTGTTGCTCTAAGATGCAAAATACAACATCTTGAAATTTTAGACCTCTAACTTTTGTTACAATATTGACAAGCCTCAAATCTTTCTGTGTGGAGTTTGCATGTTCTTCCTGTGCAGCGTGGGTTCTTTTTGGGTGCTCCAGCCTCCTCCCACACAGTCCATTGGTGTGATTCTAATGAATCACATGGGTGAATGTGAGTGTGCTTGGTTGTCTGTCTCTTAGTGTAGCCCTGTGATAGACTGGTGACCTGTCCAGGGTGTTCCCTGCCTTCGCTCTAAGTCAGCTGGGATAGGCTCCAGCCCCCCACAACCCTAGTGAGGATTAAGCGGTGTATAGATAATGGATGGATGGATGAAAAGTTAACCTGGTGGCCTCCTGACACGAACAGGAAATGCCTTCTATTCTTGCAGAGTGTGTTTATGTGGCTGATGCAATTCTACATCATCAGCTACTCAATCTTACCTGATGCAATCTGCAAGAAATATTACCACATAATTGGGTTATTTGGACGAAAAGTATACTTTTAAGGGGGCGATGCACTTGGCGATGTCCAAGTTTAAAACAACCACAAAATACATAAAATATGGGTTTTCACCACATTAGACCTTTAAAGTGCATTTAGACACAGCACCTTGTGTTGTTCCTCTGACACTAGTGCTTGAACAGAAACAGATTTGCTCTCACTGTGTAGTTCTGATGTTACTTAGCCAGTTGACATTACACAGCTCTGCACTGTGTACATTTGACATCATGTAAAAGCCATACTTGTTCCCTTGACATAAGTTCAGGTGACCTAATGAATTTATTGAACTTCTTCGACCAAACAGTGTATACTAAGGTTCGCGCTATGTCATTATGGTTTTCGTAGCAAACAGGGAACATTTATTTTGTACTTACTCACCCGAGAGCCGCAGTGGAAAATGTACAGTTTGGTCATGTTCTCGTTTTGTTCTGGTGCCGTTTGGTCCGGTGCGGGAGCTCACACACTGACAAGCCTTCGAGAGCTCATTTTAAACAGCAGAACTGACCTCAAAGTTATGGCTATGGGATGTGGGCACGGGCTAATACCCACTATGCTAACTACACCCTTGATGGAAAAGTGGCAGGGAGAATGGGAGACGGGGTGACTGTGACATTTGATTTGTTCTGCCATGCTGATACTGCCACAATCTCATGGTTTACTAAATTACAGCCTTATGCTCCTTCTTTGCTTCATTATCCCTGTCCCACGAACACACACACACATTTTATTATTCATTCACACACACACTCATGAGTGATGTAAGAGTTTCGAGGCAAAGGAAGAAAGAGCACTGCGGATTAAGGGGAAATCTGTGGTAATTACATTCTTTTCAACACCTAAAGAGGACATCTTTTATAACATGTCTCGTTTAATTTGCGGTCGTTTAAATGTCTGATGAAACGACTCAATCAGTGTAAATATTCAAAGGCAACTGTGTACTTTAATACATTTTTGGTCATGTCTGTGTGTAACCAATCTTCGCTAATAACATGGCTCACCAGCCAAGCTGCCCAAAGACAGCACAGATGCCACTGAAACCAGCCAGCCAGCCACCGAGCCGGCTCCGGCGAAAACACACACACACACACACACACACACACACTCAAGCACGTGGGGACTCACCACATGTAACACGCTCCTGTAGCAAAGGTACATTCTGCTCCTGTGGCGACTTTACAAATAGACTTGTTTTCTTCACACTGGAAAATGTGACACGGAGCCAAGCAACACTCACCACCCCCGGCCCTTACAACCACACCCACCCACCCATCCACCCACCAAACTAGACGTTTATGGCGGAAGATAGAGGCAGTTCTGCAGAGGGTGTGGTGGAGGCGTGTGCTCTTTGAAGGAAGAGCTGTATTTTTGGGAGTGGGGGGGGCGTTTAGAGAGGACGCCAATAAACACCTTACAGCGGCGGTGGCTCGGCGAGCGCTGCACAGTTTGAAGCGTGCTCGAATGTGACTCATGACACATTTATGAAGACTGTCTTCGAGGAACCTTCACTTTATGAAGCACCTTTAAAGGTTCTTCTAAGCGCTGTTTCTTCTCAGAGTGAAAGGGACACTGCGTTCTGTTCCAGGACTAATAGGAGAACAGAGAGTTTCCATCAGCGGTCACACGTCAAGATGCTTTTTATGAGCGCACTTGCCGCGGATTGGTCATCGTTGTTATTGCAAGGATATTGGGTGCTGCAGTGAGGCACTGGAAAGCTTGATTAGCATGTCGAGTTTATGTGAGTGTGGCGTCTGTGGCAGGTTAAAGCATCCTACCAGAAAGAAGCGTCACCTTGAATCATGCTAATAAAGCAGTGATCTGCAAATAAATGCTGTTTTTTTTAAAATACTGTAGCACCTCATGTAGATAAAGTGTTTTTGTGCAATGCAATCACGTTGGTGAAATACTAATTTAGTGCATAAATTGTACCCAATTGCCACTGCAAAGACATTGGGCCTCATTAAACAAGCAAAAAAAGTGTCTAAATCCTTAGATAGCAACCAGTTAATTCCAGTTTTGATAAAAAACAATGAGTAGACCTGTTGTTCGACTCTCACACAAATGATGACACCTTTAATCAACTCTTCCTTAAATTGAGTAGATTGAGACTTTAAATTTCAAATCAACTTCAAAACAAAACATAAAATAAAATGAACAATTTGTACAACATTTCAGTTTGTTGTTGCAATGTATCAGGTTAGTTTGACCACAGAAAAGCACTATGTCCAAACTATACCATTTCCTTCTGGGTCAGAAAAGACAGATACAGCATTTATAAATGGTTTAGCTTTTACTTCTTGTTATTCCTATTTATAAAAATATGAGTGTTAGGAAATCAGATACAAGCAGCTGCTGCTCCCTGCTTTCTGCAGCATTCACAGTTTGATTTGTTTCTTCTGTTTTGTTTTATGGTGGCAGCCACCAGGACAGTTTTTGTTTTGTTTTTCTGGTCTTTGAGTTAAAGAGAGTGAAGTTTATGAAATTATGCTTCCATGCTTTGATGAAGAACGGTAAAACAACATGCATGCTGGTATGTCTGTTAAAATGAGCCAGTGATGAATGATAGAAATATTTCAGAGACCCCTTAAAATTTTTAGAAATTATGTATATAGGGGAGCTCATGTCTTGTTAAGAGGAGCTTCATTTGACTCCTTATCCTGTTGTTCTTCCCAGGGTTTTAGGTACGGTTGTTTTGCTCAAAGCTGCTGTCATCGCAGAGGTACAAGGTGTCCTTAGGGGATGCTGACCTGCATTAAAATCCAAAAGTGATAGAATAGTTTTTCCAGTTTTAAAAGAGCTTCATACACAGTATAGTGTAGCATATGATACAAGACTTGGTATCTGTTTCAGGTTGGAATGTTACATTTTCACTTAATTTATTATTTTTTTTTTGACTTAAGTCTCATTTTTACTTGCCGTTTGGTTAAGTTTTGCCACCAAAATTTCTTGGTTAGGTTTAGGGGAAAATGTGGCCTGGGTTAAAATGCACCCACTCTCAAGATTGACCACATGTTACAAGTCAAACGTCTTGTTGCCTGAAAAGGAGCGACAGTGACGACACCAGCAGAGAACATTTGGCTATCGACTCAAAGATCTACTTCTAATGGTCATGGATTTTCGTATATATATATGACATGTCTATCAAACTACCACATGCAGACAAAAACTGCAGTGCGTTCAGATGTGACGCCAAGCGGTCCAGACACAGTGGCTGTGTGTGATGGGTGGAGATGAGAAGAGGTTCAGTTGCCCTGTAGTTCACTCTCTGTCTCTGACCACCATCTGTGCTTCTAGGTGTGGTGTCACAGCATTCTGAAGTCCAGGTGTGCATCCCTGTAGCAAGGTGAAGTTGAACCATTGGAGATCTGGAGAAACTTTCAAAGGGTGTCCAGTTTCTTCCTTAGAATTTAAGTCTTGCTAGAAGATTGCAACAGTTTGTTGGGTTCTCCATGCAGGTTGCTGTCCAGCTATGTAGCAATAGTAATAGTTTCACCTAATAGGATAATTGGCACTACTTCATTTGTTGTGTTTATGTGCTGATTTTTGACTGCAGGACTTTAAACGCAGTGATTTGAAATCTGTCCTTTTCTTCTTTGGTGTCACTTTATGGATGAAACTCATCCTCAATGCAGCAAAACACAAAACCTTATGTAGCGGTTTGGTTGATTCCATAAACAGACACCTACTCATGTGCAAGAGGCATTTATATGATTAGATAAGGTAGAAACAAGCATTTTATGGCACACTTGTTTATTTTAACAGTTTGCTAAATCAAACCTGGACCACTCCTAAGCAAGTTTAACAGATAAAAGTAGGACAGGGTATGAAATAAGAGGCCCAGAAAGATACTACCATCAGGCAAATGTTTCCGGTGCATTAAAGGAAGAATCTCCAGAATGATCACCAGCTTCATTCCACAAGCTGTCAGAATGCTGAACTGCTGATCTACATATGCAAACACTTGTTCATTTAAATGGCTTTAAGTTATTTAATCCTGAAGAAATGCTCTTTCATCTTGCCTGTACTACTGTGTACGTACAGCAAAATGACAATAAACTTGATTTGATTTGATACATGTAAAGTAAGACCAAAGAAAAGAAGGGAGTGGCACTATGAAGACAAAGGTAGCACATAAAACAAAAGTAGGCAATTTTTTTTGCGTCCCTTTATCAGTAAGTTTCCAAAGTCAAACTGCTCTAACTACTATTCAAACTCTTGGCTTTTCATGCTTCTGTTACTTAGTTAGCACTCCAAGTATGTGACGATATTCTAGTTTATATCTGCAGTACATGTAAAGACCTGTTCACATGGTTACACATTCACACACTTCTGCATGAGCCCAATTACTCTCTGTGGCAGTGGCGCTCACTTCTGGATCAGACCTAATCTAAAGAGGCCAATTCCTCTCAAGTGAGTCCATGTTAAACTGGGCCGAGCCTGAAGTCTGATCCAAAACCACCGGGGTCATGGAGGTAAAATGAGATCAACTTGTAAGAGCGAGGACCGGTTTAACATGCTGCCTCAGCTCTATCGGACTGCCCTCTCTATTAATCCGCAGATATGACGCATGAACATATGAAGCCATTTAAGTATCCTTCGTTTTACTGCATGCTTGTTGAGCTCGCTGCACTCTTGTTCCATCCTCGAGAGTATTGTTTGTCACAAATAATTTTGTTCCTTTTAAGGGGTTGAAAGGATACCAGTGAATGAGCACTGGATTAAACCAGCCTTCTGCAAGGACAACTGTACAAAAACACCACAATGTAGACACACACACACACACACACACAAGGCTCCACGCACTTTGACACAATTTATTTGACCCAAGCACGCACTTGTCGACAATTTGGTTTGCACTCCAGCTTCTCCACTTCGGTTCCTTGCGCAAACAGTGAGGCACGGACCAGTGCAACGCAGCATGACAGGAGCCGGTAGGAGGAGGAGAGGGAAAACAAACAAATAGAAGGAGAGGGGCCATGACAAAATGTCCACCAGATGTTGTGGGTCGTCTTCCAACTCCACGTCTGATGGCTTCATCTGTTAGCAGACTTCCATTCGGGGAAAAGATTAGGGGTGCATTGACAATATGTTTCATTAAAACTTGGTTTGGATTGTTTGGGCACGCAATGTCATTCGAATTTACGGCGTCACTGTTGATGACATTCAGTAAACAACAATAAAGAGTGCAGAATTGCTCATTGTAATGAAGTAAACTGATGGGGATTGGAACGGTTTATTTTGTTTTCCCTTTTTGCCAAACTAATGACAAAACTCCGTCCAATAAATGAGCTACTTGTGAGTCCATGTTATTTTCGTTTACATGTGCTGGTTCACTTGTATTAAGGCAGAGTGAAACTAAACAAAGCCAGTAAGAATCACAGCCATACTCTGCTGATGTTTATAATGTTTATCTTGTTTACTGTCTTAGATCGCCTTGCTAATAGTGTATAAGTAGGACTAAACACAAACCGCAGCGAAGGCAGGTGGTGTTTGAGCATAATGAGGGGGTCGCTAATGTCATTCGGTAGTGATTCATTCTCTCCAGGACCATTGTATATGCTACAGCTAAGCCCAAAAGGATTCATACAGAATATACAGGTTTCCTCTGGCTGGACATGACATAATCAAATGACAAAAAACAGAGATGTTAATGATGAATGCTTTATTGTCCAAAATTATTCACCCCATTTCCTGGAATTCCGAGGCAACACCTTTAATTCAAACAGTTCTCATAATTGCTAGCAATCTTTCTGCATGTCTCCACTGGGATTTTGTTTTTCTAGCCTCTTGTGATGAAGTCCAGATCTTTGAGATTGGAAGGCTTCCTTGCCATCACTCTGGGCTCCATCTCCCTCCGCAGATTCTCAACGTTGGTATTGTTTTCTGATAAGCATTTCTTGACGACTTTGGCTGTAAGTTTCAGATCATCGTCTTGATGGAAGGTCCGATGTTTGCCCTCGGCCAAGTTTTGCTGCAGACTGCCTGATGTTTTGAGTCTTAATGTCGTCCTCTTTTCCTATGATGCTGATTGCTCTGACAAGGTTGTCTGATCTATAAGAAGCGTTACATTGCCACCACCATGCTTGACTGTATGGTGTGTTGAGGGCGGAAGGCTTCTTATTCTACATCCCTGTGTTCAAACAACTCTATTTTATTTCATCTCTCATCAGGACAGCTTTCTTCTTTGTCTAGGTGAATTTTTGCAAAAGCAAGATGCCCATTTGTGTGTCTTGACGAGCCTTGTTCAGTGCTTGCCTGAGATGTTGAGACCAGAATTACTCAGATTTATGAGGAGGGTCTTGGTTCTTGTTGGCCTCCTGCACATTTTTGCAAGGTTGACTCCCTAAAACGCCATTTGAGATTCTTCACAATATGGGGTTCCTTGTACTTTTTGATTACACTTTGCACTGTGGCGACTGGAAAACACTTGGATAGGACTTTATAGTGTTTCAATGTCATGTGAGCAGTAATAATGCACAACTTTCTCTCAGCGACGGACCATAGTTACTCACTCTTTGTTTTTAGTCATGAGAACTACTACATCAGCTGTTTACTGTTTGTAGTGTTTTAAAATGCCATTCCCGACCAGAAGAAACCTACTGGCCAAATTTAAAATCAATATAAATCACAATTTGTCACGGATATGAATCATTGAACTAAGACACATTTAACTCTGGAGTGCCATCCACTCAACAGTGCTGCTAGCATGTCTAAAAATTTACTTTCCCACCATTTTCCAGCTTGAAAGCAACAAACTAGGCGTGGTCACCCTTGAAGTGTTTGTTCATCCATATGATACATACCTCACAGACTCAAGCAAATGAGTTCATATCATCAGCAATAATTGGAACTGCAAGCAGCTCGTGTGCGATATTTAGTCATACAGTAAATGGCTTCAGTGTAGGTCTATAAAGAGACTCCCTTTGCTCCACGGTAAGCAGGCTTAACACCCCATCACACACTCCACGGTGGGCAAGCTTGATCCCTACAGGCCCGAATCGTGGCTGAGAGCGTGTGCGCGCCATTTGAGGTGTGTGCGCTCGTCACGAACCGTAAGCCGGAGGATCAGACTTTCAATCATGTGAGCTGGCTTTCACAGCTCGCCTCATGGTATCACACACCTTAGGGAAATAATGCTGGATTTCATTTAAAGGTAGCACAAAGTAAACCAAGAAAGAGGAAAGTTGTACCGTATGTGTGTTACACATGTCCACTAACTTAGAAACATGCACTTTCAATTGGCGAGCCTTCCATCTGAAACTGCGGCACATTGCATCAGGGTGTGGTTATGGCGACGGGTGGAAATCATAAAAAAATTATAAAACACTCCATGAGAATTCATAAGGTGACAAAGCTCGCAGGGTGACCTAATGTGACGGGAGGGTTTAAGTAGAGCTATCCGGTTAGAATCTGTCTTTGATCCTGTCGTCTTATCCAGCCCTTCCTCTCCCTCTTTCCTTCTCTCCACCTCTACCTCATAGGCACCTCATCATCTCGCCGCTTGTTATAGCGAGGCTTCGGTAGGCTTTTGGTAGCTGGACATGTGTAAAACGCTGCAGCTGCAGGTCAAAAAAACCCTATTCCTTCGACTCTCTCGACTTCTCGTCCTGTGAGCCTTTAGATTCGGGAGGAGATGATATTTCAGGGAGGGCTTTCTGCAAAGCATATCAACATTTCTTTTCTTGACCTTCCAGAGGACACTGTATCCTCTGCTTTTCTCTGCTGTTTTTCCACCTTTCACCCTCTGGTATTTTCCTATAGTTTCTCCTTCAGACTCGCTCTCCATAATCTATTTTCCTGTCTTCTCATCCCCAGGCTCTTCTTCTTTCGTCCCTCCCATGGGGTCTCATCTTCTCAACTGTATCAGCCATTCATTATACTCCACGCTCCTCAGATAATGCTGCTTCCACCGTATCTGCTTAATGATCGTACGATACATCTCTGCGCTCAGCATCTTAGATATTGCAGAAGGATCCATTTTTAGCTTTTTGAGCTTCTCTTGCAGCTCATCTCCATCCTCCAGAGAATGGTTTGAAAAAATCAAGTTATTTTCTCTCCGTTTTCACCCGAAATGACAAAAACTATTTTGGGAGTGTTAATACAGGACACATGAAGGATACACTCCCAAACATCTTCCAGTGCACCTTCCAAATATCCCCTCAGTGTTGCCCAACATGGAGACAACATAATTCTGAAACAGGGGCAATTAGAAGTGATAAAGCTGTTGGCGAACGAAGAGGTTTCCCGTAATTAAAATTAGGCATTGGCACTCACAGGGGCTTGTATCAAGACTCATGTGAACGCTGTTATTGGCAACGCATTGTTCACCACAGATTGGAGTTTGGAAACTTGATCATCCGTTGGACTGTGAAACAACATTTTAGCAGAGAGAGGGGTAGTCAGTGAAGCGGATAATATCCATCTCTTGGACACACACCCGAGTCTCTTGTGGACATTCGCGCATGTGCATGCATACACGTCAACACACACTGCTTTGTACTATTCTTTTCTGCTTTGCTTCGACATCCATTCTGTGGAAATTAAGGTGATGTCCACCCAGTTTTCCTCTTATTTTATCAGTAAGACAAGCTTAATTTTTCCGAGGTTCCCCTGACATGTCTTACTCTGTTTGCTTGTGCCTGAAGGGATAACCACAGGCTTGTTTTTCTTCTCAGTTAGACCCTCAACTCTTTGCCAGCCCGAAGAAAAAAAAAAAAAGGGTTCATCTGGGGATCATAAAAGGTATGAGGGCACTGATTACGAGAAGTGGCAACAATCAAGCATGTGCCAAATGTTTTCTGAGAGTGTTTTTTTATTAAAGCAAGCGGGTGATTTCTCCACTTGGAAGACTTTTTGAGGGGGGAACAACTTACTGGAAATCAGCTGCATTGCTGTTTGGATGTGAAGATGTATGCATTTGTCTGGTTGAAGTCATAATCTTTAAAGTTGCCTCTAATCAGTAAGATCATATTAACACTGTAACAAATGACTGTATTTCATGCGAAAGGAGTTGTTCGTGGTCATGAACCCACAGAGAATGATCAACTAACACGGTGCACTTTATGGAGCATTTTTGTTTCCTTTAGTGTTTTTGTTTCACAATCAGGAACTTTAATGGTTTGGTTTCCTTTTACTGCTCTCATCAGTCTTGTTTCCAGCCCCAGGCTGCCCATGTTAGCAAAAATATCTCTGATAAGCCTGTTATATTCAATCAGACAATGTTAGCTGTTAGTTGGCTAACAGAGTGGACCACACATTACCCTTAGGAGTTAGTGAGGACCAAAACAGACCTAAAAATGACAAAATAATGCCAGTTTATCAGAAGCAGAACCTGCAAAAACAGGAAAAATTGTTGGATTTTCGACTTAATTTAGTAATTTGTCAACAATCAGTTGTTTGGACAATTAAATTCTGTATAAAACTCAAACTTCTGCTCTTGACACCACAACACAGAAGCCATTAGTGACTCCACTGCAGTCAACAGTCACGTGATAAAAATTCAAGGACTTTTTGGAATAACTGCAGACTGTGTTATTGCCACACAGACAGAAGAAAATATAGAAACAAAAATGAAGTAAAAATATCTCTAGCATGTAGAGCTACCATCTTTTTCTGTACTGGTAACACCTGTTGGCACTTGGAAAAATTTTGTACATGTTGATTTTTCATTTATTCTCAAATAAATTCTCATTTATTGTGTTGCAAAAAAAAACAACACTTTCTTGAGTTCTCTCTTCTTCTATTCATGGTTGTGCTGCTTCCATAGAGGTGTAGGACTTTGCATTACAGTGAAAAATAGCAAAACACCCAGAAACTGCTTGGAGTTCAGAGGGTTAAGTGCCTTCCAAATGAATAAAACCCAGTGTCTATCAGGCCTTACAGACAGAGACGCTGCTCTTTCTTTTAGCTGTCTTTAAAACAACATGATGCAGCAGTAAACACATTATTAACCAGGAAGAGATCTTTATGTTGCTGCCATTGTTTTGACATCTTTACTATCAATAATAATTGAATTGGACACACATGAATGGAGTAATCCAGTTCTGCAAACATGGGAATTTTGAAACAAATGCATCAAATTATAATGAAAAAGACAAATAGTCATTTTGAAGTGCTTGTGGCACTCACAAAAATGTATTTGTTACATCCATTTCTTTATGTTGGTTGTATATTGGGAAAAGATCTTGTTGGTCCTGAATGTCTTGCATAATCCCACAACAGTGATTGCGACTTCTACGTTAAAACTGACTCAGCCAATCGCTGCTTGGGTCTTATGGGGGTATCAAAAACCAACATCCGGGTTCAGCTGTAACCGTGCATACTGCTGTTGTAGCGTTTTCCTGTCAAAAGAGAAATTATTATTGACTTTCTCTGGCAAAGATCACTTGCGGTTTTCCCTCTGAATAATGTATTTGACAAAGTCTGACTAAACTGTTAACAACCTGCGTTATGTCAGACTTTGTTGTAGCTATGTCACTGTGTTCTCACATTTCGGCTTTCGCTTTATTGAATGCAACATGATTGTACTCAGGAGAGACTAAGAGCGCGGTCGTAATAACTCGCTCTAATCATATCTCCTCTGTGTTCTTGTTTCTGCTGGAAGAAACTCCAGGGGAGGAAAAACAAACTTATTACACGCTTTAAAACTCAGTGTTCGGTGTCACCAGGCAGCATCACCCAGAGCAATTAGCTTCTCCTCCCCGTGTCTCTAACAGGGTGTTTCTGGCCTGCAGCAGCTTGGCTCTCGGTGCACTGGGTGAAAAGACGCACAGGAGAGTCGGGGTGGGGTGGATCCACCAGGGGAGCGACTGGAGGTGTTAAATACAGTTGTGTTGCCATGAAGTACACGTGTGTGTGTTGTGATTGCAAAAAACGCAGCTCTGAAGTAGGGGAGGGATCCAGCCAAAGAGGATTTGTGGGGGATTTGTATTCATTTCCACTCGTTTTTCACTTGGGAGAGGATTTGGAGGAAAGGTTGAAGGAGTTTTAGGGGTGCAGGGTCAGTTTGAAGTGTCTGTTTTTTGGCTTTGTGGTGGGCAGAGTTCCATGATGGCGCAACCGGGGACTGGATAACCCATGACTGTGGTTAGAAAGTCACGTTTGTACAATTGTGATAAATGGAAAGAAATGATAGCCAGACTAATAATTCCTTGATGTCCAGACCAGAGGGGGTATGCAAACACTATGATTAAGTCCAACTGTGGTAAGCATTGTGTGTTTGCACGTTTGGATATATTTTACCCTGGGTTCAACCACAATGTTTGAGGTTCCATTAAGTCAA
>NW_007578894.1:224091-230092 GCF_000690725.1 Stegastes partitus | reverse complement strand
CCAGCAATATAACAGGCTATTCTAAAAACTGAGGTCAAAACAGAAATCAGAAGTTGGGGGCCATGAGACCATCTGAGCTGCCACTTTAGCGACTGAGTTCATGGCAGAAAGACTTACTGTGCAACAGGCTGATACTCTGATGTTCCAAGATGAGGAAGCAGAAAGTGATTTGGAGGAGGATGTGTCGGGGGAGGAAGACAACATGGAGGAAGACTCGGATGACTAATATACATTCTAAATAGATCTGTACTTCAAAATCTGGTGTAGACACTTACAGAATTACACCGAGAAGGCACAGAATATGAACAGTATGTCATGTTTTTTGAGAGTCGGTATTTACTGGACAGCATCTGTAACTCTAAGCTAATCAAAAAGAAGAAAATGAAAAATGCAAAAGATGACATGACGAGAGAAACGGGAGAAGGCAAAGGAAGAGGAAGAAGCTGTGCAGTTGTCAGGGTTCATGGTTGGGGTCAGCAGGTTGAACAGTAATCAGCTTTTAATGTGAACACGTCTCTGCAGCTGACTGAGCAGAGCTTCGCTTGATATTGCACACACACACACACGCACACACACACACACACAGATGGTACACAGTCACCGAGGTGCTTAGCATAATCAGCATCCCGCCACAATCACCAATCACTATCAGTGGCCTTGCAATCACTGCGGCGGCGCTGCAGCCAGTCAAATGATGGATGAGCGGTGATGTCATCAGGATGTTATCATCTGGTTGGCTAATGACAGGAAGTTTGCAGAGCGGAGGTCACGGCCTTCAGGAGTTTGTCTGTGCCTTGAGACTTCGCTGGTTTGTGGTGTTTGGGAGGAAAGACGAAATGATTGGAAGTAATTTGATTTATCTATAAAGAATGTGTTTTATATTGCTAGAAAAGGAGAGTCGGAAACCATTGTGGCATAAAAAAAAATACGAGTTTGACCCTGGAAATAGTCATTAAACTTATCTTAATTCAGCAGCATCTCATGTTCACTAGGAGATGAAAGAGTTGCTCTTATTCAGCCTTCTGACTGGACTTTTAATCATGCAAACATCAATAAATGAATTGTACTGGGAGAGAAATTCGATTTTAACTGTTGCAACGTCATCAGACTAAGGATTCTAAAAATAAAAATCATATTTGTCAAACAGAAGTACGGCTAGGGCTCAGTTCTGGGTCCAAATAACTAGAAACTAAAACTCAGTGTAATCATTGATGAGGATCTAAATTTTTGTAATTCCATCCAAGCTGTAACTAAATCCTCAGTGAAGCATTTAAAAAAAACAACTGAGAAACTTTATGCCCATGCAAGGTTTCGAAAAACTCATCAAACATCTGACTTTGACGGAGAAACCAAAGGGCTGATACAGAAACAGGACCTACGCATGAGACCAAATGTATGCAGAAGTCTTTGTTTCTAACATTTGTACATTAAATCTGACAAAGAATAAAACGGAATATAAATCTGACATGTAAGAAAAGTTAAGAGGTTCTTCCTGCTGACTCGAGAAGTTTGGATCGTGACAGCAAAAATCAAAAAATGCTTTTTCCAACCCTCCACCTCACCTAATAATTCTTATTATGACATACCTGCTACTAACGTGGACTTATTTATTGCATAATAATTTATTTTATCACCGTAGCTGTACAGTGTATTCATATTCAGATTGAACCGGACACAAGATGTAAATCAGGCCGTAACAGTTTTTTTTACACTGAGACTGGTGACCATCATCAGAACACACACACACACACACACATACACACACACACACGTCGAGGAGGTCATTAATCACCGTCAGACCTCCCTCTTCTCCTCCCTTCATCCGTCCCTCCCTCGCCGTCTCCATCCATCTTTCCCCGTCACTCTGCTGTCCATCACTCTCGCAGTATGTCCGTCTGTCAAACCTTAATTGTTTGCACTCTCTCGTGAGCATGTTGCAGATTCACTGTTAAACTCAGATATGTCATTTAAAGTTTTCAATTTAGTGACAGCATCTAGTAATAAAGAATATGGAGATGATGACGATGCAACTGACATGATTGTGCCTCATGAAGTAACATGCAAATATAAATGTAGGTCCATAAAGTGCAGAAAATATGTTGGAATTCTAAAGTTTAGGGGGATTACTTAAGCAAAGAATCTCAAAGAGTTCAGTTAGCCTGGAGCTCATCAGTAGCTACAGTCGAGAAGAAAGAAGAAAGAAGAAAAAAAAACACTGTTGCTGAAATTAGTTGAAATTGACAAAAGTAATAATACAAAAAAAAATTAATGAAAATCATGACATTGCTTTTGAATTTTGGTTCAACAGAAATATTCTAGATATAAAACACACACACAAAAACAGGCAAACAAACATGAAATAAAAAATGAAATGAAATGAAATGAAAAATACTTTATTTATCCCAGAAGGGAAATTCAATTTTTTTATTTTTAATTTTTAAATTCAATTCAATTCAATTCAAAACATGTTGGGACATGTAAACTAATGTTTTGTTGAACAATCCTTTGAGCCAATCACTGCAATCAAGTGTTTTCTGTAACTCTCAATCAGACTTCTGCACCTGTTGACAGGTATTTTGATTTTGGTCCACTGCTCATCAGCAAAGTGCTCTAATTTGTCCAGGACAGTTTATTTATTTATTTTTTTAATTATTCTTTTCAACCACAATTCAAAAGCAATGTCTTATTTCACTAAATTAGAATTTAGCTTTTTTTTTTTTGTTATTACTTTTTTAAGTTTCTAGTTATTTGAGTGACTATTGTGAATTTTGCCTTTTCTTTAATGGAAGGGTATGAATACATTTGTGGACGACTGTATGTATTATTCTACTAAACTCCCTGGAGATAAAGGGTGGTCCACTGATTCTAATAACCACGATCTCACCTCAATGCTTGGCGATGACTTGACGAGTCACGCCTTGTTAAGTTGTTGCACAACATACACCTTGGAAAGCTTTACCAGCTTTTTAGATTTATGTAAAAAAAAAAAAAAAAAGTCTTCACCTTTGCATATACCCCTCTGTCTACTCTCTGTCAGTGTTTACCCAACCGCTGCTGTGCAGGACGTGTCACTCCGTCTCCAGGAAGAATACGGCCACATAATAAGAGGCCTTCGTCCTGGTGAGGGAGGGACAGTAGGCAGGCACTTTTGATTAATGGCTCCTTTTTTATCTGACATGTTGTGAAGCCACTTGTTGTCGCCGCTGTAATATTTTTTTATTCAGGAGGAAATCAGGAGTAAGACAAGACGTCGTTCTGTCTGACAGGTTCCCCGACGGAGGTCACTTCAACCAGAAAACTGCACTCTCCATCTGTCTCCCCTGACTGGATGATTAACTGGGTGGAGTTCAAGCTTCTGTATCGCACTTGACACGAAAGTCAACTATCAACAAGTCTAAAGGGGAATCGTTTAAGATGTGTTGTGTACTTTTATGTAAAAACGCTTTGAAAAATGCCGTCCCTGCTATGTGGACAAACGTCAATACCCTAAGACTGAGACAGCCGGTCCAACTGAAGGAAGATGTGTCCCTGAGACTTGGCTTGTTTTGAGTCCTGGGTATTGGAAGCAAAGCTATTTACACATTTTTGCTTTATGTTCATATATAAGTAAGACGGTTATAGTGCTAGTGCTTTGTGAGATATGATAGTTAAGAAACCTGAGAACCACATGCATCCTGTGGTGCAGCTGAGACTCTTTAGCAAAGAAAAAAAAAAGCAAACCTCATGTTAAGGAACCACAAAACAAAAAAAAGTTGCTGATAATGCAGCTTAAAAGAACAATCAAAGACAAACTCTGATCATATATAACAAGACATAGCTTGGTCTTTATTTGTACCAATAGCTAAGGGGTTTAAGATGAACTTAATGGTGACTAACTACACAAAAGCTGTCAATGTGTGCTTCCAACATAAGTCTCACCACTGATTGCTTTCTTTATAGACGGCAGTAAATGTGCACACCAAGTTTCTTTTCTACCTGGAGTACCAGACAGTTGTTTTGGACACCGCCGAGATTTTTCCATCATAAGCTCTACTTAGCGACTGCATCTCTGTCTCTACAGTTGCCCCCCTCTTTACCTCTTTCAAACCATTCATTGCAGCCACAAAAAACTGTTTTAAAACCTAAATCTGGACCACCGCTGTAGCTCAACTGGTTGAGCTTGTGACCCATAGGGAATATAGTTGCCGACGCAGCAGCCATGGGTTCGAATCCCGCCCATGACCCATTGCTGCAAGTCCTTTCCCCATTCTTCTCCCCCACTTTCCTGTCTCTCTCTTCACTGTCCTATCTAATAAAGGCAAAAAAAACCCCCAAAATTTAAATCTGATGTCTTAGGCTTAATCAACATTCTGTAAACTTGTTTGGCTAAGACTTGTCTGTAGTGGAAGTTCATTTGTATGTCAAAGTTCTACACTTCATCTTAAAACCAGGCATAGAGTTTTGGACAAAGGTCAAAGGTTGAAGTTGAAGCTGTCAGACTGAATGCATCTTCATAAGCATCATTTGCATAAAAGCAAGCATCGGCATCGGGTAAATCAAACAGATCATTTATATTAATACAGAATAATAACGGTCCTAGAATTGATCCTTGGGGTGCACCATTTGGTATTGTAAGCAAGGCAGAAGTGAGGCCATTGGCTTGTACATGCTGAGCACTGTCTGACAGGTTACCAATAAAAGAACAACAACCAAAACAACAAATAGAATTTTTTTGAGAAACCAGTACTTTGGTGTGCTTCTAGACTACATGATCTACTTTACCAAAGATGTGTTCAGCGATTAAGATCAAGAGGTCTTTGTTTGCAGCTGAGTGCACATTATATCATCAGCTGTATTCAGTTGTCAGATCTACATGGGGTTTTTATTATATTTGCCAAAGTTGCAAAATTCCCCATATTCAAAAAGAACCTGAGCAACTTTTTTTTTTTTGGTGTATGAGGCACATGTTAGTCCTAATCTCTGCTGACCAGCTTTGGTTTTGAACCTGCCACACCTATGTATGTATGAGTTTTCCTCTTTTGTCCTCCCATCCTCCACTCTCTAAGTCTGTCTTGAAATTAAATCATGAAGTTGCCCGGCATTGACTTTCAGACCCACCAACATGACTCCCCCCTCCCTCACACAATGCCAGCTGTCAATCACGATGACTAATGAGCGGTTGATCACATCACTGGTCCTCTAATGGTCAGCTGGGGAGCTCACTGTGAGGCAGAAACCCTGACAGACAGAAAGAGAAAGCGTGAGTGAGAGATATAGAAGAAGAGGGGCAGGAAGAGACAGACAAAGACATGGGGGAGACAGTATTTATGTTTGGGAATAAAAGAGGGGTATAATGAGCAGGATAATGAGCCCGGGACATCCCAGTGCAACATGCAGACGAGAGATGAGAGATCTGGTTTCTGCTCAAAACCGCTGGGGGTTTCCTGACTGAGGAAGGGAGGAGGGGGAGGACTGAGAAGAGGCCAGGGGAGGGAGGAGGGTCTCGGCATCCCAGAATTCCTTTACCCTCCTCCTCTTCATCACCCTCTCCTCTCTGCACCCTTTCTTAGCTCTTTCTCTCTGTGTGTCCTAAATGCTTTCTTGATGTTGTTTTGACAGCTGATCTGGTTTCAGTTAATTCAGTCAGCTGCTAGAAAGTAGCTTCAGTCGCCTTCACGCTTTATCCAGAAACACAGGGTTTCGAAGGACTACAAGTGTATAAAAAATATATTTTAGTAAGCGCTGCATCTTCCTTTTTTATCTCTAGGACGAAGATAATGCTGTTCCAGTAGAACCTTTCTACGCCCACATGAAGCTCACAGGAAGAACTATGTCTCATTAGCGTGAGGCGCACAGTTGTTCAAGATATAGGTTCTTCCAAGTACCTCAGAGACCTTGCCTTAGTTCTTTTGCGGATCTATTGTATCTCATTGTCTTCCATCTCTGCATGTAATCCCACATTGATAGTGCATTTCATTCGAACTGGAAAGTCGGGATTTTCCAGCTAAAACTGTCCACTGTA